>NC_043747.1:4264194-4384194 GCF_902148845.1 Salarias fasciatus
CAGGCAGGGGTTACCCTGTGTGTGTGTGTGTGTGTGTGTGCATGAGAACAAGAGACGCCGCATGACCGAGACATGCGTCTCTCATGACGTACATATCGGCCTCTGTGTGTGTGTGTGTGTGTGTGTGTGTGTGTGTGTGTGTGTGTGGTCTGGATCGTACATATGAGGTAAAACGAAACACTGAACTAAGGGTTTTATTCTGAAAGCGAGGCCAGACGTTTGTTTCCCTTTTCCTCCTTCAGTCCGATTAAAGCAGAGTTTATCAGAAGGGATGAATATTATCGGCTCCTCGTCGATTTCTGCCGAGAATCATTTAAACATTTTTTTTTTTTTTTCCTGTCTTGAAGGACTTCTGCACTTCAGTGCAGCTTGTTTTGCACATCGTCGCCTGATTGTCACGAGCCTGAAGGAATCCGTCTCCTCAGCTTCTATCGATCACCTGAACTCAGATCCGTTCCCTCAGGTATGAGGAAGATCTCCTGTTACTCATCACTGTTATTCATCCAGGATCTGTTAACTCCGAAGCATTTCATGCTTCAGTCTCAACCTCCTGGGAGCATTAAAGAGATGTAATGTTTAGAAATCTCGGCATGTTTTGGCACACATCGAAGGTCGAGCTTCCATTAATATAACATTCAATACATTTGTCACATACAGTTTTTGGGGTATTTAAATTTTAGAAAATGGAATTATTTTGTGATTAGAAGCTGCATGAGCCACTTGAGTAGAGAAGAGAATCTGATTGTAAAGGCCGACCGGTTTCAGCTTTCAGTTCACATTATAAAGTGGGACGACTTGATAAAACCACGTCAGATTCCTGTTTTCAGTCTTTATTGGGTCAAAACTAACCAGCCTCAGCGTTCTCATCAAACTCTTCGCAAGAAAGCTCGTTTTTTTTTTATTTACCCAAAACGCTAAAGTAAGTCACCTGCAGTACCCTGCTCCCCCCCGCAGTACCGTCAGTCAGAGGAGGAGCAGTGAAATGTACCGGACCGTCTGAGCAAATAAATAACACTGAACCGTGAGGCTGAGCCCGGCTCGTACCGAGGAGGGAGGGGGCTGAAATCACACACGGGGGGCTTAAAACAAAAGAAAGGGGAAAGTTTCTGTACCATAATGCCTTGGGTTAAATCTTCCCTTTGTCGGTTCTGTTCTCTTCAGACGAGCAGCAGAAGCGTCTGGAGCTGCTGTGGAGACCGAGGAGGGGGCAGCAGCACGATGGGGGGGGGGGGGGGGCGGGGTTATTATTTCTTTTTTTTTTAAAAGTACCGAAAACAACTGGATGAGATATGAGTATAAAACACAAAAAAAAAATAAAACATGAAAAACACTTAAAAAAAAAAGAAAAAAAAAAGAATTAGACTGCAAGCATTCTTCTTGTCGTGTTGTTGTTTGTTGTCCAGGAAGGAGCAGCCGAGGTCAGAGGTCACCGGTGCGGGGCGGGAGCGGGCCGAAGGTCACAGGTGGAGTCGAGAGCCACGAGCAGAGAGATGAAGAGGAGGAGGAGGAAGAGGAGGAGGTCCTCCGGCGCTCAGTCTGGAAAGGAGGAGACGATCAGTGAGCAATTAAAAATTTAAATAAACTGTACACAAACACATTTAAATGCAGATTTTCAAAATAAAATGTTAAATTCGGTGTTTTTGTTTTTATTTTTTGATTCTGCGTTCCCTCTGGAGCCACAGTGCCGTCAGTGCTGGACGGATGGGGACAGCTTCCTGTCTCTGGTAACGATTCCAGCATCGATCTGGTCCAGAGGCTCTTATTTTCTCAGAACCGGTCAGTTTGAGTCACGCGGCGGCGGCGGGTGGAGCTGCGCCGCCGCTCACTGCTCCCCGGAGCGGAGGGAAATGTTTGTCTGGTAAATAAGTGAGCGTGGGCCGCTGGACTTTGGAGCGTGCTCGCTGCCAGCACACACACACACACACACGCGGTGGCATCGCGCCCTGCTATGGTGGCCCGGCGACCCCGGATGACCCCGCGTGGCGACGGCCGCCGTCCAGCTGGGTGATTCCACAGAGCGAGGCTTTGTCCCGCGCCACAATGGCCGAGCGGCGTGCCACAATACACAGGCTGTGACGGGGGGCGCTGCTGGAATGCTGTGTGTGAGGGACACACACACACACACACACACACACACACACGATATGATGATATTGACATGTTGGTAGTTAAAAAAGTCATTTTGGGGATTTCCAAGTGATTAAACTCCATTTTTAACTCATCAGTTCAAAACAGGACGATTCCCAAACAACAGCCGAAGTCAAACCGATTCGCAAATGACACACCTGCTTCTCTTCTCCCACAATTCCACAAAATTCCCCAGAAAATATCCAATCAATAAGCTGGAGAAGGACGGAGTCAGAGGAGTTGTTCTGAACGGGGTAAGAAGCTTTCTGGAGGACAGGAAACACTTTGAGAAGATGGAGACTGTTACTGTGAGGCGTCCCCCAGGGCTCAGTGTTGGGACCCACATTGTTTATTCTGGACGTCAATGAAATCTGTAAAGTTTCTGATACGGTGAAATTTCGACAACAAAACTTGCTGGAAAGCTCAAATGAAGCTAATCCAGAACAAAATATCCAGAATCCTCTCAGTCCTGGACGAAGCTCAGTCCTTACTAGACCAGAAGTCCCTCTAGATCCTGTATAATTCACTGATCCTAGCAGATCTAACTTCCTGCCCGGAGGTGTAGGGAAATATTTATGCTAGTTCACTGAAAAGACTCGTTTCATTGCAAACAACAGCCATAAGAATTGTGCACGGTGCTGTCTTTCAGGAACATACAAATCCACTCTTCTCACAATCAAAAACTTAAAAACTCATGGATCTTGAGTTTAAAACTCTTCAAATTATTCCTAAAAGAAAGAACAACTTATTCCCTGGTAGACCAACCATTTAAAACTCAGTTTGTGTGTCAAAAATTGTGGCGTAAAAATCTAGAATAAGGTATGAGTTCAGACTAAACCATTAAAAAAGAGACAGAAAGCGATTATTTGGAGGTTCTGCCTGACTACCAGACCCCGGCTCTGCTGTGGTTACCATCCAACCTGGCATCGCTCTTCTGTGACTAAACACTAGTTACGAGCTGAACAGGACCGGACAGGCCCACCGGGGCTCGCCGGTTAGCATGCTAACTCCAGCTAGCCTAGCCTCCCTGGACTCCAGCCGTCTTGGCGCCCATTCGTCCGTTGTGTTTGGAGGCACTTGGCGGCGTTGGGAAGCCTTTCCCGCTGAGCTGCTGGAACCTGCGGCGGCTGAACGGACGGCTGAGCCGAAGAAATGTGTGTGTGTGTTGTGTGTGTATGTGTGTGTGCAGAGAGAAGCTTCTGGGAGGCTCACAGGCCTTCATTTAGCCATAACTGCACAATGTGATTAGGAGCAAACTTCCTCAGTCATTATACTGACACTACAGCAATCTGACTGGGTGAGAGAGAGAGAGAGAGTGTGTGTGTGTGTGTGTGTGTGTGTGTGTGTGTGTGTGTGTGTGTGTGTGTGGAGGAGGGGGAGTGTGAGGTCTCTGGGTTTGCAGTTGGAGCGTGAACTTTGATCAAAACAGCCCCGTTCAGACACGAGTCTGAACGACCCCGGATGACCCCGGTCAAACACACGCCGTCTCCGGGCGGACCGACCCAACACCTGCGCTGAGCTGGTCCGAGCCGGCGGGGACGTAGCGGCCGCAGGTGAAAGGCATCGTGGGAGCGCACGGCCAGGGTGACACGCCGTCCCGACAGGGAATGGTGCGACAGCTGCGTCGGCGGACGGATCCAGGAGCGGGACGAGCGCCGCGGGAATCTGATCAGGCGCTCAAAATGGCTCCGTTCGCTCGCCAAGTGTCAGAATCAGCACCCGAGAAGCATCCGCCACACATCCACGCACTCCTCCTCACTCCTGGAGGGGGGGTTCGAGTTGAGGGAAGACTTCATTCAGCTATAATCAACACCAAATCACAATCACATATCTATTTTTGTGAATTTTGACTGTTTGAGATTTGTCCCTTTTTTTTGAATTTGTGGCGGTCAAAAGGTCACCAGAAGCCACAATCGGGGGAGTGCATGTGTGGAGACACCTGATGCACGCAGAGCGCACGTTTACACACACACACACACACACACGCACACACTCGGACTTTGGCTGATAGAGTTATCAAATGTCACATTCCAGGAAGTGGAGGAGAGCTGCTGGTTAAACTGCAGCTTTATCACCGATGTGAGTCTGACGGAGGCAGAAAGTCGCGAAAAGAAAGAAGACGGAGGAAAAAACAAAAAACACAGAGTGTCTAAATGTTTGGTCTTCTGGTCTAGATCAGCGTTTATCAACTGGTGGGCCGTGGACCCATCGCAGGTCGCAGGTCAAAAACTGTTATGAAGAAAAATCCTGTCGGTCAATTCACACTCCGAACAGCAGGGGGCGATGATCCCCTGTAATGCAGGTCGACACTACAGAAGAAGACCTGCTATGTTTAGGTTTGCAGATTGAGGATGGAGAAACGGCGTGGATTATATGAACTCTGGACGGCAGGAGCCCAAACCACGTCCCCCAGAGAGCAGCTCCACCCGACGGTCCAGGGCCAACACGCCCGGGGTCAGGGGTCAACGTCAGCGTTCAGCTCTACCTCCTGGCTGCTGCAGGACGCCTTGCTAAAAGGAGCTGCCAGTCGTACTAGCAACAAAAAAGCTAAAGTGCTCTGTGTGCATGCTGGATGTTAATCATCCTAACATCTGTGGCCGAACAGATCAGGCTATTTGAGGTGGGGGGGGGGGGGCTGCACGCACCACCCTGCTGCTGGTGGTGGTGAGGGGTGTGTGTGTGTGTGTGTGTGAGTGGGGGGGGGTCCCGTTACGAGCGTGCCTCAGTGCGGCCCATAAATTCATGTCGGTCTGGAAATAGACCTGTAAATATAGAAGGGCAGGCCTCGTACCGTCCGCCCGCACATCTTACTCCCCTGTCCGGTAACCCTGCCCCATCCCCCCCCAAAGCCGCCTCGGTCGAGCTGCGAAAAGGGCAGGTTCCCAGAGCGCTGGCTACGCTTTAACTACAACCTTTGGACACCTGACAAACGAGACGTGGTGGTGGTGGGAGGGGGGCAGCAGAATAATGACCAGAAAGCATGGCTGCAGTGCTCAGAAACCTCAGGAACACGAGTATGCGTTCACTAAAAAGTAGAAAGATGATCAATCCTGACGTGGCTCTACCTCCGTCCGCCGTCTGGCTCTACAGACGTACGGAATATAGAAACGGCGTCTCGGCGCCTCCAGCCCGCTGCTCCCTTCAGGTTAATGTGTCATTTCTGACTGTATGCGCTTTAATGTTTGACGAGCTGCTCAGTGAATAGTTTACATAATACCTCATGACTTTAGGACGCCAAACGAGTATGGCGGCGGCGGCAGCGGGGGAAGAAGTTGCTGCTGTGGATCAGGGCTCGGCAATACAGCCATAAAGATCTCACAGTAACTTCTCCTCCACAGACATTAAACAGTCTGACGTCCACGCTTGGACAGACAACTCCAACAGCCAATAATGATGAGGGTCGCTCTGCCTTGAACCAATCACGTGGCTGGAATAGAGCCTGCCGACGTTTGTACAGCTGGAGCCGTGACCCTCAGCGGTCCAGCATGGCGCCTCCATCTCCCCTCCGCCATGCTGGAAGACGAGGAATAAAGTCCCGCTAGCTTAATGCTAACTTGTACTGGAAAACCCATTGACATGCTAACAGTTAGCATGACAGTCATGGAACTTGCTGGAACAAATTGAACTGAGCAACATTTCACTGACTAAATACAAAACACAAACGCTTATTATTTCATTAGCATCAGGCAGATATTCCCCTCACTCAGAAGAAAAAGAACAACAATGAAAAACTCTGAAAACCGTCATTATTCTACAATACACAAACAGGAAGTAGCTACAGAAGCCTAAGAGGATTTGCACTATTCAAAACAATGACACCAATAGTTTCACTTTTACTGCAAATGAATATCAGCTGTAAATATTGGTTATTGACCTCCTTGACTGCTGATAATCAGTATCGGCCCTGAAAGAACCACATTGGCCTGTCTGTAGGATTGAGAGTTGGAGGTTTCCATATCTCCGTCTTCCATATCCCAACATGTTGATTTTGTCCTGATTACTAAGTTAAAACAATGTTTTGTTTTTAGTTTTTTTTAATTCCCAGACCATCGGAACTGTGAGAAACCGCCATGTCTGTGCACAGAACGTGAAAACACGCAGCAGCTGTGTTATTTACAACTATTTCAACTTTATAAACAAGCTGAAGCTCCAGACGGGAGCATGAGACAAACAACTGCTCAGCAGCCGTCGTGGAGGGCCGGATCCAGACGTCCAGGTGTGGATCTGGAGACCTGGATCACCCGGTGACCACGTTCAGGAACCATCTCCACCCCTCGTCTGGACTGAAAACACCCAGAGCTCCCGGTTCCACAAAGTTCACACACACTGCTGAGCAGCTGGGTGAAAGCTGCCCCCCCCCCCCCCCCCAGCCCCGCCCCCCCTCCTCTGGGTCAAGGATCCAGGTGTGTCTTCGTGGGTTCAACGCCAGCAGCTGGGAGGAAGTGCATTCCTGAGCGCTGACGCCGCGCTTCCTCCCGGCGCCGCCGTGCGCCTTGACACGCCACCGCCGCGCTCGACGCGCCACATCAAAGGCCCGCCTGTCATGACTCAGCGCGCGCACACACACACACACACGTACACACGTACACACACTCTGATGCCGACCGCGGACCTCACTGACCGTCTCAGACCGGTGCTACTTTAAAGACACCTGCTCAGTTACTGTCTCGCTCTAAAAACCTTCATCTCTGTGTAAAACCTCAGAGTGAAGACAGATGTTTGCATCTACTGTACTTCCTGCACAGCGGAGGAAAAACACGGCCAAGTGGGAGGCGGAGCACATCTGGATTCAAGGAGCATGAGACCGCTGCTGAGTTGCGGATGGCAAAGCGGACAGAAGATCAATTAATCAGTAACTACCTGAGCGATCAACAACCACGAGAGTGACTCAGGACTTTATTCCTCCACCTCCTTCGCTCCCAGCCCAGCTGACTGTGACAGAGAAACGTAATCCCCGGACAGGACAGCAACTCAAGGACAGACGATGTAACGTCTCAATCCAGCAGTTCAGATGTTTCACTGCGACTGTTTTAATCAGTGTAACCCTAAACAAAAACATATAATTTCATATCTCAATAATTGTTCTCTAAATGGTGATGTGTCCGGTAACTTAAATGCTTTTTTCCTCTAAGTTTCACCACAAATACAATTCCAGGTCAGAGTTGTGAACAAACTGCAACGCCAGCACTTCCACGACCCAGCAGCTGCGCAACATAAACATCTGAATTCTGCAGACCGATGCTGAAATAAAGCGTCATGCATTGAGAAACTCCATGTTTGTGGAGTTTAATCAGCTGCCAAAGTGATTCTGGTTCAGAGAGAAACTGGAGGGGGTCAGAGCAGTGAGATGACCACAATAAAACCCAGATGTTTTACTGCAACTGAACAGTCATGAAGGAAAAGGTGGAATCTTCACAGTGAGCCAGACGACACCCTGGCGCAGCACACAGGGAAACGTCTCCTTCAAGCTGCAGCTGTGACTCAGCGGTCTGCAGTCGGCTCACGGGCCGGACTGGACGCTCTGGAGTCCCGGGTTCGGTCCACAGACCGTACGTTTGACACAGCTGTAGCCTGAAGCGACCTGGCAGAGTGAGATTAAACATTAGCAGGTGGAACTTCCTCCTCTTGCTGAGCGTCTCTGAGGACAGGACGGTCTTCTCTTCACCACTTCTGTGGAGCCTTCAAGTTTATTTTGTGCAGCTGGTGGTTTAAACAAAGTTCCTGTGTGGCCGTTTGTCACTTTACTGAGGGAAAATATTAAATATGAAATATACTGAGAGGCTATCCACTCTTTCTGCTGCATATATTTCTTTAATTGTGGTTTAAATTCTTCTGTCAAGTTTCATCTTTCAGCAGAATTTAACTTACAATGACTTAATGGTGGTTTGTACCAATTTATCTTAATATACGATATGAGTCGCACGACAAGCCAGACAAATAAAAATAGACTTAAGGGTAAATTAAAAAGAAAACATACTATCTATATTCCTTCTGACATATAAAACACATTTATTTTCTTTAATTTATGGGACATATATAATATCAGTATTCATTTAACAAATAATCACTTTAGATGATTTGTTTTTAGAATGAAGAAGAGGAATTAGTACTTTTACTATCATAAGTTAGTTGTTTGAGGGTCGGTCCCCCCCCCCCCCCCCCCCCCCCCCCCAGTATTTGAAAGTAATCACATTTACTGTTCCACTCTCTGATCAGAGCCCTGATCCTTGTGGAAATATTGAGAAACGCATGTTTTTGTTTTACCTTTCAGTAAATCCCAGCAACTAAACTTCCAGAATATAATCTGCTGGCTTCTCACTGCAGTAGATTTCCCGGTTCTCTCTCAACAGAAACCGTAGCTGAACTCAACGTGAAGGAAGCCGAGGAGGACCGAGCTCCTGCTGGGTCGGTTCGGGTTCAGAACAGACAGATTTGGATTCTCAAGAAGATGCTGGAGAGTGTCTCCAGTGACGGGATGACAGCGAACGCCTCGCCTTGACTCAAACTCCCACGACATCGCTTCGCTCTGCACACAAAGAAAACAGCAGCACGTGCACGCACACGCGCACACACAAAGATGGGAAGTCGGGGCTTTTGGAGCATTCGGTCCACACTCGACCTGGGTGACCCCCGGTTCACTGGGCGGGCGACCCGTCTCCCGGCCTGCCAGCACGCCGCACGCCGCGCTCAGACCTCCACATGAACTGTATTTTTAGAGGAAACGTCTGGCAGCGGCGCCGCTTCAGCCTCGAAGCTCAAGGCGGCCTCGTCGAGATCAGACGCCCGATTCCAAATGCATTCAAGAAAGCTAAAAATAGCGCACGGCGCTCGGGGTTATTTTGGATTTCAGTGAGGAAAGGATGTCTTTAACGCCGACTCTCCCTCCTGCTCACACACAGCAGCTCGTGCTCGTGCACAACACGAGCAAAGCATGGCTTCAACAGGAACGCCAGGAAAGACGACAGTCTGAACCGCCGTCCACCTGAACACCCCCCCCCACACACACACACACACACACACACACAGACGAGGTGCAGGGACTCACCCTTGGTCGTGGTGACGCCGTCTGATTTGGTGAAGTCTATACTGGCGTAGGCTCCGTTCTCTGGAAGAGGCACCGTCCCGCCGGGCGCCACGCTCCCGCCGCCGCCGCCGGGCGCGGCGCCCGTGCTACTCCCGTCTTCTCTCAGCTCCAAGGCAATGTAGTTGAGGCCGTTCTGGTAGCCGACAGACATGTTCCTGCACATCCTGCCGGCGGCGGCGGCGGCCCCTGAGGAGGAGGGGGAGGGTCCTGAGGTTCTGGAGGCCGGGCCCGGCTCCGCGGTTCTGGCCGGGGCGTCCCCCGCCCCCCTCCACCGACATCCACACACTGTCAAAAGATGCCGAACTGGCCCACCTGGAAGCCTGACCCTCCGTCAGGTACGACCCGCCCGGCGCCGCGGGGTTGGACAGCGTGGGGTGGGTGGCCGACGAGGGCGGGCCCCCGCCCCCGCCGGAGGGGGTGGAGTTGGAGGAGGACGTGGACGAGAAGGTCTCCGAGCTGTGTCTCCTCCTGCCTTGGGGGTCGGCTCGCACCACTTTGGGCTCGGGCAGGTGGGCGGGCGCCCTGCCGGCGCCCGGGGAGGGGAGGGGCGGGGACATGGAGGCGGCGGCGGAGGGGGCGTGGCCGTAGGGCCCCTCCAGCACGCAGAGGTGCTGCAGCATGGCCGTGGGGCTGGTCTGTGTCCTCTCGCCTCTGCTGAGGTTGAACGTCATGTCCGTGTAGTCGTCCCCGATCGACCTCCAGTGACCCCCGGCCTGGACTCCGGGGGGGGCCAGCACCCCAGGGTTGCTGGCCAGGGGTCGTATGTAGCTGGGGGGGTTCCAGGGGGCCACCAGGCTGGGCCGGGGGGACTGGCTTTTACCCCGACACTGAGCGCCGTCCTGCTGGTCCGCCCCCACCTCAACGCTCATGTAGTCTTGATGGATCTGGGCCTGGGGGGGCGAGTGGCAGCCGTCGCCGGGGCCCAGGGGGGGCGCTTCGTCCGGGGCGGAGGCGGGGTAGGCGGGCGGCTGCTGTTGGAGGGGGTAGTGATCGCCAAACTCGATGTTGATGTACTCCCCGGGGCTGGAGGGGCCCTCGCACGACACGCTGGTGGGGGGGGCCGGAGCCGAGGCGTCCGCCGGCGCCGCGGCGGGTTCGCCGACCCGCAGCGGGCCGTGAAAGCTCCGCCGGCCCAGGGGGAGGCGGTTGGGCCTCACGACCCGCCGGTCGGCCATGGCGGCGGTGGTGTGGTGGGCTCCGTAAGGCGGCGGCGGGTGTGACGGGGTGGAGGCGCTGCTTCCCCCCCCACCCCTCTTCTCAGGTGTCGACAGTGAAGCCGTGGCGACTGACGAGTAGACGGGTTTGGCGGGGGAACTCATGGGGACGTACTCCCCGAACTCCTTGTCGTCCCTCTCCCTGGTGGGGGCCTTGTAGGAGCGGGGGAGGGAGAAGTACGGGCTGTAGGATTTCGGGGTGCCCTCCGGCGTGCCGGGCATGTAGTACCCATGGTTCCCTTCGTTTGAGAGCTTGCGCCCGCCGCTGCTGCTGCTGTAAGACATGTCCATGTACTCCCCGTTCTCAGGTCTCTCCGCTATGTGAGGGACGGGCGAGGGCCTGCACCGGGGAGGGGGAGCCGCCGCCGCCGCCGGGGAGCATCATCATGTAGCCATGAGCGTCTGTGGAGGACTGCGCCTGGAGCTGCGGGGGGTGGTGGTGAGCCGACCGGGCGGCCAGAGCCGGACTGTGGAACTGGGGGGAATGAGACACGTGGTGGGGGTAAGAGCTGGGTTGCATAGGCATGTAATCGGGGGGGGGTGTCCCGCGGCGACGCGGCCACGCCGCACATCATGGGCATGTAGCCGCTGTCCTCCTTGGCGGCGGCGGAGGAGGAGGAGGAGGAGGACGTGGCAAGGGGGGGCCGCTCGGCGCCGGCCTCCGTCCGGGACAGCGTGGAGGGACGGCTCTGCTGGCTGTGCTCGGAGCAGGAGCTGTAGTCCGACCGGAGGGAGGAGGAGGAGGAGGACGGCCCGCCGCGGAACAGCCCGCCGCCGAACGGCAGCGCCACGTCCGAGCCCTCGTCCAGGGAGAAGTTGGTCTGGGTCATCTTCTGGTACACCGTCACCCCGCAGCTGCCGGTCGCCCCGCCGGACGGCCTGGAGAAGGAGTGAGTTCTCCTCCGCAGCGACGACGAGGAGGAGAAGCGCTCGTCCTCGGCGGCGAGCGCGCTCTCGTCCCGCGGCGTGTCGCCGCCGCTGTTGTTGCCGGAGCCGGCGCCGAACACCTCCCGGCTCCAGCCCATGGCCATGTAGTCGTTCAGGCAGTGCTCCTCTCTGATGGGCGGCGTGTTGCCCAGCGAGTCGGGCGTGTTGCTGCGCACCCTGAAGTAGCGGAAGTCTCCGGGGCTGGAGCCGTACTCGTCCGAGGAGTTGAAGCCGCCGTCGGACGGGGAGCCGCAGATGGAGGCACTTGACGGGCGGGTGAGGGTGTCGGACACGGAGCCGTGGCCGCTGCTGGAGGACACGCTGACGGGGCTGGTGGTGGAGGGGAAGTGCGACACCGGCAGCGAGGCGGAGCGGGCGTGGTAGGTGGAGGACGTCCCCGGGACGGCTCTGACGTAGCGCCCGCCGCCCGTGTTCGTGCCGGCGTTCCCCGTCGCCACGCCGCTCCCGCCGGCGCCGCCGCTGTCCTGCCGGCCGTGGTGCGGGCGGGTGGAGTTGAGGTGGACCAGGCTCCCGGTGGTGGAGCGGAAGGGGCGGTTCATCGTCCCCTCCCCCTCGCTGGAGGTGCGGAAGCGGGTAGCCGCTGGCCCCGGAGCTCTTGCTGGAGGGCGGCGTGCCCACCACCGACTCCGTCCTCGACCGCCGCTGCAGCCCGGTCTGGCTCGGCGGCAGGTTCCCCAGGTGCCGCCGCGTCGTGATGAACGACATGGGGTTCGAGCCCGAGGACTGGCTCTTGCTCCTCGGCCTGAACTCGGCAAACGCTTTCAGGGCCTTCATGGTTTCCAGGATGGTCTCGTGCATGTTCTGGGCTACCACCGAGTCGTCCACCTGCATCCAGATCTCCCCCGGCCCGATGGAGGAGGAGCGGCCCACCTCGATGAAGAAGAAGCTCTCCGAGTGTCCGCAGCGCCGGATGTTCATCAGCTGGAGGTTGACGCAGGGCGTCTCGGAGTTCAGCTTCACCAGGTGGATGGTCTTGGTGGAGAGGCAGAGCCGGTACACGCCCGTCAGGTTCTTGCTCTGACCCAGGCCTTTGGGCTTCACGTTCACCTGCCACACCTCCTTGAAGACAGTACCGGGGGTGACCGTACCGTAGCCGTCGTCCAGGTCGTCGGAGTCCACGTGACCTTTCTTGCCCTCGCTCATCAGCTCGCTGACCGCCACGTACCAGTCCTCCTGCTCCTGCTCGTTCTCCGCCACGATGGCGAAGTACTCGTCCTTGGTGTACAGCGCGATGAGGTGCTTGTTTTTGGAGTCGGCTCTCTTGTTGACGGTGAAGCACTGGTAGAGGTAAATGACCCGTTTGGGTGGAGAGGGGGCCACGGCCCCTCCGCCCGCCGGTGCCGTGGCCGCCGCGGCGGCAGCAGCGGAGCGCAGGCTGCTCCGGAACTTCTTCTCGCTGTCATAGTACTCCAGGCGGCTCGGCCCCAGCTGGCTGGCGGCCCGCAGCACGAAGAACCGCTTGTGTCCGTGTTTCTGCTTCCTCAGGTAACCGCACTTGCGAATATCATCCACAGCGTCCGAGGGATTGGCGACGCTGACGGCCGCGTACACATGGCCGCCGCCGCCGCTGCCGGTGCCGCCGGTGCTGCTGCTGCCGCTAGCGGCTGCGTCCTCCACCGAGAGTCCCGTACCGGACGACGAGGACGAGGCTTTCCTGCCCGGGGACTCAGCGATGCTCTCCCCGGAAAGCTGCTGCTGCTGCTGCGGGTGATGCGGATGGTGGAGGTGGTTGGAGGGCGGTAAATGCTGGAAACGAGAGCCGCCTCCGCCTCCTCCTCCACCTCCTCCGCCGCCGCCGATATTAATTAACGGGGAAGGGGGTTCCCCGGCTGAGCCGTCTCCGTTAGCGGCCGCAGCTTTAGTCTCCACCATCAGCATCGCCGCCTTGCCCTCCTGGTAATTCGCGAAGTTCGCCATGGAGAAAACAGTCAGAGGTCACTGGACTAGCGGGCTAATCCGGCGGACCCAGACCCCATTCTTGTTTTGGGAGACGAGCTCCCGAGTCCGGCTAGGCCAGCTAACGTTGACTCGCACGGCTCGGCTCTGCAGTCCTCACCTACCGGCTTTGTTACTCCGTCAAAAGAAACGAGCGTCTCTGTCCCTCCGGCGGCGGCGCGGATACTCCAGGCCGGGCTTTCTTCACGAGATAAAGCCGACCGTGCGCACCATGACCACGTTCAGCCGTGTTTCTATAATCGGGAGGCTCCGGCTAGCAGCGTTAGCATTCGCTCCCTTCTCCTCCTGTACACATCTCTTCAGGCCACGGCACAAACAACACATGACCCTCTGCGTCACCCAGCGGCTGGGCGGGGCCACGGCCCAAATCCGGACTCTGATTGGCCCGTCACTTTGATCGACAGCCTGTCGGAAATATACCGACCAATCAGCGTGAGACATTAGAACTCGTATCAATAGCGTTGACCAATCGTGTTGCGTAGAGGTTACTGATGTTTAAAAATAGGCGGTGACTTGATAGGGTTACGCTGGCTGTACAGTTTTATCTATTTCTTACAAGTAGAAAGTGTGAAGATCACCGCGTTACTAACGCTAGACATGAGCTGCAACAACTTCTTACTTCTACTTCTTAACATTTAATCCTGAATTGTTTTACTTGTCACATCATATATTGAATTTAATTTAATTTAATTTAATTTAATTTAATTTAATTTAATTTATTTCATTATGCTATTTAATTGTGCTTTTATCCTCGTAATCTGATATGTTAAAATATTTAGTTTAAATTGAATATTTTTGTATTCCCTTTCGTCACTTCATCTCATCAAAACAATTGAGAAGATTATAGTTGATATATATTCAGTTTATGTATTTGCTTTTGCTACCTCATGCACATGTAATTCCACCTTGACACAACATTCATCTGTTGAAAAAGACATAAGTGACAGATTTGATACAGGATAGAACTCGCTGTGTCACTGATAGTAGCTCAATTTTATGGACATGGGTGGAACTTGGTGAATCTATCACAGAAGGATCAATATTAAAGTACAATATACAGTACATGGAAAAAGGGGCAGCAGTGATTCTCTCAATCCTAGAGAGCGTAATGAAGGAGCGGCCCCCGCCCAGGGGAGCGATCACCCTGCAGAGAATGCCCCACTCGGCTTCTCAAGCCTCTACTACACTTTGCATGCAGCAATCTGCTGGAGCGTTTCACCCCAAACACCTTTCAGCATCATGAGTGGGGTCACATGGACGGCAGCTGGTGCGGGACCACCTGTCTGACTCTGAGCGAGTCCCTGGAAGAACCCGGGAGTCATTTATGACTGACGCAACTCAACCTTGTCTGTGGACATAACAGTGATAAAAGCAGAAAATCTTAAAATAATCATGTTTCAACTTCCAGATATGACACGACAGGCCCAGCTGCAGCAAATGGGACTTTTTATTTCTTATTCAGTGTTTTAATTATTATTTTCCTGAACTAATTGAAGGACGTGTGTTCGATCCCACCACCGTCTCACCTCAGCGATGTTATTCACCGCCCACATAATTCCATCTAACGGAATTAACCAGCACACTTCTTGGAAATGGTCTTTCATATGAAACTGTAATTTGATTACAGCTGAGCGGAGCTGACCAGGAGGTGGAGACAGGTCTTTGTCTCTTTATCCAAAGCTCTTAATCTTGAAAACAAAGCCTGTTTTGGGGAATATATTTGTAGTAAAGTGAGTAGAAGTGTCTGTTTTGGTCATAGAGGTAGTGGATTTGTGTTAATGGAGAGGAGCATGTGATCCGGGAGAGTTTGAGCTCATCCTCATCCTCATCCTCAGTCAGGTGCTTTGGTAAAGCATCCTGTCTTGAGCTCCTTTCCTTCATCTCTCCAGCCTTCCGCTCTGGAAAACCAAGCCAGCCGAGGCCTGTGGCTTCGGGCAGCCCAACTCTTCCCGGGGGAGGCGTCAGCCGCCGTGCTCCTGCTAGCCCGGCGCCCGGCGCACCGTGCCCCCTCAACCTTTTCATCTGCTGCTCCACCGACAGCTGAGCGGGTCAGCTGTTCAATCCCTGCTTCACCTTTAGCACTGTTCCTCTGAAATTCACTCTCTGCAGAATCCGCCAGTGTGACTCTGAAGGGTTTTCATCAGCAGATTCAAAAACTCATCATCTGAATTACAAATGGACAAGCATTTGTTATTTTCATCATACATTAAGAAAAAATTCTGTTTGTTTATTTGCTCTACATCCACTGGTTTAGCTTTGAGGACCAGAAATATGATAATATTAGAAAAATCAAACAGATATTGCATTTCCAGAATATTTGAGTCCATCAGGATTTTTGTCATCTTTCCTCATACAGGCTGATGTTTTCCTGAAAGATAAAAAAATAAATAAATAAATAAGTAAAGGACTTTTGGTGAATAATATCATTATTACAAATTTTTATGTACAAAATCTTCCCCATCAGGGCCCAAAAATGATCTCTATTTGCCACCTAAATGCATAAAGAAGGTCAAATAAGCTCTGTTTTTTAATATCAGAAAACACATTGTCATGATTCCCTTGTTTACTTTTTAGTATGATGATATAAACGCTCAGGTTTTTTTTTTTTTATTGTTTATGTTCTATTTGCTCATTTGTTCAGTATGTTCCTTTGATCTTTCCTCTTCCTTCGGATGAGACGCTCTGCCTCCACACAGCCCCCTCTGCTGGCCAGGCTGCCTCCCTGCACCCCAGCCTCTCTCTTCTTTTGTATTTTGCAACAAAGGAGCAGAGCCAGCAGGAGTGAGACACTCAGGGAAACACAAAGGCGAGCATGCTTCCCTTTGTCACGCTCAGCCTGTTGTTTCAGCAGCAGCCCTCCCTGCCAGACACACACGGGCCGGCGCTCCGTTAACAAACTGCTGAAAATAATTAAAAAAAAAAGCTCCGGAGCATCTAGAAATGTAAGGGTCCGGCCTGTTTTGTGGGAGGTTATTGACTATTTCGTGTCCTCACACTCAGCTGAATTGAACGTATTGCAACTTTTATGTCTAACTTTGGTAAAAATCTTTAAAAATCCTAAAATACTAAATTTAAAAGCACTTTCTTAGGGAAGAAAACAGGTGCTAGGTTTACGTTCCGCATTCAAAACCAGCATGCAAATTTAAAAAAAATCTTAGAAAGACACACTCAAGTAGCCTGATTTTAATCGAGTAAATATAAATAAAACGGTTGTTAAAGTGTGTTTCACTTGGTTTCAAGCATTTCTTTGGCTTTCAGAGCTATTTGTGCTCCAGTAGTTAGGGCAGTCTGTAATATTGTGCAGTTTTGTAAGTTTTCTATGGGATGAACTTAAAACTTAAGTCTTTATTTTTTCATGAAAAATCCATTGCTGGATATGTTATAAGTTTAAAGGTGCTGTAGGCAGGATTCGGCATCTCCGCCATCTTGCTTAGGGTTACCTAAGTAAGATGGCGATTTGAAACCCAGCACAGCCAATCCTGTCCTGTTTTCTCTGACATCACGCCCTCACGCAAATTAAGCCCCTCCCACAAGAACGTGCGACGAACGCCCCTCGACCAATCACGGATAGAGCCTCAGGGGCTCTTCTGATTGGTCAAAGATACCTGGAGCTGTGGAGATTCCTTTTCAGCTCAGAACAGAGACAGATGGAAACGCTGCGCCCTCGCGGTAGAGCAGTTATGCTACACTCCTAAAGGATTATCAATGGATACTCTAACATTTAATCCAAAGAAAACACAGAAAAATTAGCATTGACTAGCAAAATCCTGCCTACAGCACCTTTAATTGAGGCAAATTGAAATGATGAATTAAGCTTTAAAGGGGCTGTATCATGCAAAATTCACTTTTTGTATGTTTTAACCTTGTTACATAGTTATGTACTCACCGAAAACACCCCCAAAGTGTTTTTTTCCTTCGTGCCTGCGTGTTTAAGCTTTCCTCCTTGTTGTGCTGCTCAGAGAGGCAGGCCCTCCCGCACCCGTGAAAGCACTCTGTTTTCCCACGTTCACGTCACACGGTGAAGATGGCTCCCCTGAGCCCCCCTCCCTCCCGCAGGCCCTCGGCAATCAGCGTTGCTGCTTTTTGTAACTCCGATTTCGAGGATAAACTTTAACCATCGTCTGAAAGCAACAGTCAAGCAAGAGCAAGAGTCTGAAGGGTCTGAAGGGTCTGAAGGGTCTGAAGGGTCTGCGCTTGGTGAGTTTCTAACAGGAAAAGACGTTTTTGCATGTGGAGAAGCTACAGCTAAAGAGCTAAAGCTAGCCAGCGTATTTGTTTTGAAGCGCTGATTGGGTGAAGTTTGCTGTCAGTCAAAGTCTACAGGGGGAGAGGCGGGATTTTCAGTGAAACAGAGCGTTTTCTCTTCGGGGTTTCAGAATTAGCCCCAGAAAATCTTTTATTTCACACAAAATGACTTTTCCTTAGCGCCAAAATAAACTATTAGCATGTTAATGCCATTTCTAGGGTTTGGACTAGCTAAAAAAGCATGATACAGCCCCTTTAAAGGTGCCTTAAGGAGTTTGCACGTTTTATGCGAAACAGCACCCCCTGCAGGCCTTGGGCGTAACGCAGCTTAGTGAAAAACTCGTGCCTGTGGCTCGCGTGCACGGAAGAGGGGGACTCCGTCTTCGCTCGTTTAGAAGTGCTCAAGTAAGATTTAAGTTTCTTCTCCCTGGTGGAGTCTGTGTGGAGCTGTGGCAGTGCTAGAAGACAGTCTGTTCTTACTTTCTGGAAGATCCTGCTCAGTTGTTGCTCACTAAGCATCTGGCGGAGTAATGGCGGACATAATGAAACCTAACCAGCCGGAGTGCGCATTACGTCATTCCTTTCAAATTCTCCCCAAAAAAACTCTGGAGCCGGACCGGCACTGTGACTTTCAAGTGACAATTTAGTGCTGTTAGAGGTACTTGTAATGAATATGTCAGGGCACATTGTACACATCATTAAAAATGTGTAACATATTTATGGTGGAAAATAAGTATTTTTAAGGTTGTGCCAAGGTGTGCCAAGAGTTGCAGTCTGGAATAAGAGGGGGTACCCAAAAGTTCCCGGAATGTGACTGTCACTTTTTATTTCTGACATTTCAAAATAAAACACCACCGTCGCCTTCAAAATAATCTCCATCCGCATTAATGCAGCGCTCCAGCCGTGTCTCCCACTTCACCAATGTGTCGTCAGACCCGTGCGTAATTGTGCCATTCCGGGCCGGCTGCGTTTTTTCTGTCACCTCCTCCACATCTGCAAACCGCTGTCCCTTCAGTTCCTTCTTCAACCTGGGGAACAAGAAAAAGTCCCTGGAGGCTTCATCTGGCGAATCAGGCGGATGGGAGAGGAGATTCATCTCATTCTTTGCCAGAAGCTGCGTGAGGCGCAGCGCCGTGTCCGCTGGCGCTCTGTGGTGGTGGATCAACCGGCTCCACTCCGCCACGACGCTCTGCTTCCTCCTCACATCCTCACGGAGCGTCTGAGGACTTCCTGTAGTAGTCCTGGTTTACAGTCTGACCTGGAGGGACAGACTCGCTGTGGACGAGACCCTGGACAGCCAAGAAGCAGCTCAGCATTGTTTTCACTGCTGAGCGGACCTGACGCGCCGACATCTGGCCCTTTTTAAACCACCCGAACCACTTATGGACCTGATTCTTCCCCAGAGCATCATCCTTGTAGGCTTGCTGCAACAAGCTGAGTGTTTCTGCTGCTGGTTTTTCCCAGCAAAAAGCAGAATTTAATGTTTGCGCGCTGCTCTGGCTTCCCAGTCAATGTTGCCATTTTGGAAAAAGCGCAGACAGCCGCTGCACTCTGTTACTATAAATAGCGCCTGACAGGCGTCAGTGTCACTCTGGGAGCTCAGCTTTTTCACAGATGTGCACGAGGCTTACCTGCAGCACATCTGACAGCCAGAAGTCCAAACTCATTATTATTAGTATTTTATGACCAAATTCCGGAAACTTTTGGGTACGCCCTCGTATAAAACCTCCAAGCAGCCTGAGAAGAGCCTGTGCAGTGTTCTGGACCTTGTAATTAGAAAATTATAATTATTACAACTCATGCAAAATGACTACTTATTACTTTAGTCACTGCTCTGATTTATGTCAAACTGTTATCGGACGTGCAGTCTGACCCAAACATCACTTTATTTTCTCTTTAACTAACCGGAATCCTGCTGCTCATCTGCCACCCAGAAACCAGGGATTTATAAATAAGAGTTACAGATTACATGTAATTCCCACTGACAGGCACAAGCATTCAAAAGCTTAATGGATTTCTATATTAAAACTACTGGATTTGAATATATTCTTTTTAAAGTTAATTTTCTGTCACATTTGTCAGTTTTTTCATGGTGTTGAATTTTCTGTCACACAGTGTGTGTGTGTGTGTGTGTGTGTGTGTGTGTGTGTGTGTGTGTGTGTGGGATCACACGGTTTTCACAGCAGGATGGAAAACAGGAGCTCCGTCTCACATTAATAATCCAGGTCTAATCTGACCATCTCCCCTCCTCGATATCCGGTCTAATCCCCGCAGCCCGGCTCCTCCGGGTTCAACAGCACTACGGCAGAGTCTACAGACAGACCCCTCCTTCCCCCAGACTGGCAGCCATTAATGTCTGGATGAGTGTAAATCCTGTATATGGCTGATAATCTGCCGCTGCGACACGCCGGCTCGGGGATCTTTACTGAAAGAAATCAAACATCACGTCTTTTTTCTGGTCTTTCTTTTTTCAGTCTGATTTTATTTCAGATTTTTTTAAAATCTATATTCGTTCTGCATTTTTTTAATAATGCACCAGGCGTAACTGGTTTGCTGGGGCCTGATTGTTCTTAGTATTACATTTTATCATCAATAAAATGTGGATTGCAGATCTTCTCGTCATGAACTCCAATTTTATAATGTCCTAAAATTCTAATTCTTTATTTGAGGACCTACAAAGCACAGCTTCTGGGCAGGATTCAGTAGATAAATTTATGTGACTCATGGCATGAATTCCTGTGAGACTGGGCTGAGATATAAGATGAAAATGTGATTAATTAGATGAATTAGATTAATTAATTAAAGCCGCAAGCGGCATTGGTCGGACCGAGCCTCCCTGCTGGCCCGCGACTGAGATGTCCACCCACTAACATGCAAGTTGTTAGCATCTCCCATCCACTAACATGTAGCTGTTAGCGTCTGTCATCCATTAACATGGAGCTGTTAGCATCTCCCATCCACTAACATGTAGCTGTTAGCATCTCCCATCCACTAACATGTAGCTGTTAGCATCTCCCATCCATTAACATGGAGTTGTTAGCATCTCCCATCCACTAACATGGAGCTGTTAGCATCTCCCATCCACTAACATAGAGTTGCTAGCATCTCCCATCCACTAACATGTAGCTGTTAGCATCTCCCATCCACTAACATGGAATTGTTAGCATCTGTCATCCACTAACATGGAGTTGTTAGCATCTGTCACCAACTAACATACAGTTGTTAGCATCTCCCATCCACTAACATGGAGTTGTTAGCATGTCCCATCCACTAACATGGAGCTGTTAGCTTCTTCCATCTGCTTTTGACAGTCACAGTGTTGGTTTGATCTCCCTACGACATTCCTGCGGGCCGTAGCGACTGTTTTAGACGTTTTTTGGGATATAGGTGGCGCTAGAGAGCCGATGGTTTTCATTTTTGTATTTTATAAAATTTTTCCCTGGTCATGATGTGCGTGCCAAATTTGGTGAGTTTTCGTGCATGTTTAGGCGGTCAAATTCGCATTTATTTGGGCGTTAGTATAATAATAGAGAACGACGACGACAATAAACGAACGAAGAACAATAGAGACCTTGCCCTCCAGGCTCGGTCCCTAATTACAGATCCTGTGATTAACTAGATTAATTTTTGCGATCACATGACAGCATTAGTTTTGATAGTTTTCACACCGTTTCCACTGTAACTGGGACTCGAACTCAAGCCCCATCAAGGTAAACAAAAGCAAAACATGTTTGTGTTGCCTAGCAACGGCAGCCAGGCGGTTTGTTGCCGCTCCTGAAAGGCTCCACCGTGAGTTTTCCTCCAGGAATCGGAGGCGTGCTGAACTCAGCCCGCTGTCGATCCAGACCGCCGAGAGATTCACCCTCAGCTTTCACCACGTCACCCGCCTCCGAGATGAGCTGGCAGAACGACACGGCAGCAGCGCAGAGAGCAGTGGCTTCTGGGAAGAGGAGCCCCGCCGCCTCCTCCTGGTCCTGCGGCAGGCTCCACGACCTGGACGCCACGCGTCACGAACTCGACCGCGCCAAGAAGCACATCGAGCTGATGGAGGAGGAGAAGAAGAGCAACCAGGAGCTCTACGAGAAGCTGAGGGAGAGGCAGGCCAGCGGCAGCGAGGAGCGCTCCGTCATGGAGGCAAAGATCCGGACAGCGTCCCAGGAGGCGGCGAGGAGGAAGGAGCGGCTGCTGCAGAAGAGGAAGGAGCTGGAGACGATCCGGAAAGAGAACGCCGAGCTGACGGAGAGGAAGCGGCAGGCGCTGCACCGCGTCCAGGAGCACTCCTCAGACCGAGACCTGATGGGCCGAGTCGCCGACGAGCTGAACCTGCAGGACGCCGACGGACTGACCGACTACCTGAGAGGCCTGACCCTCTCCGGGGCGAGCCTCCACCGCAGGGCCGCCGAGCTGGACGGCACGGTGGACCAGCAGGAGGCCGAGCGGGAGCGGCAGAAATGTCGGCTCAAGACGGAAATCATTCAGAAACAGAGCCAGCTGTCCAAGATGCAGAAGGAGAACGCCCAGGCGTGGGAGGAAGTGCGGCAGTGGGAGGACAGGCTGCAGGACATCCGGGACACCGAGTCCGAGAAGACGCTGAGGCTGGGACAGATCCGGGTCTCCACACACAACATGTACGAGACGGTGGCCGGGACGATGAGAGGCGAGCCGCGGCTGGACGTGGACAACACCGAGAGCCAGCTGGACGTGCTCGGGTTCTACGCCCTGCACGGGAGCCGCGTGGCCAATCAGATGACGGAGCAACACGAAGCCAGGGACCGGGCCGGACCGCAGCTCTGAGGCCCATTCGCTGAATCATCCCCCAAAACTTAGAAGCACTTCAGAAACACGGCGAATTCCCGCCTGACTTCAAAACAGAAGTCAGGCGGGAATTCACCGGGTTCAGACAGGAACTGAACGATGTACGTATCAGATCACACTGCAACCCACCTGAAAACAACAGTTAGAGGAAAAAGACACCATGGAGGCTGGTAGATGTTAGGAAATATTATTTCAGGTCAAAGGTTAAAACACACACATAGTTAGTTTCGGTGGATGTAGACCTGTAGACGTCTCGCTTAGAGGAGAAAAAGAAATGACGGTTGCTTTGAGTTCAGTTCCTGTTTGGATGTTAAAAAAAAAAAAAAAAAAAAAAAAAAAACCTTGATTAAAAAAACCCCCAAACCTTGAAAAGACAATGGAGACAGAAGGATAGGTACAAGCGAGAAAAAGGAACAATTATCGACAAAAAAGAAAATTAACTGCAGAAGTTTAAAAAAAACAGAGCATTTTAAAATGGAAAAAAAAAAATCAATAAAATTCTAAAACACAAAATCATTCTTCTTTTTGGCTTTCCTCACTTATTCATTCATGTACAGCTTGACTTTTTATAAAAGGATAAAAAAAATCAGTTTCATTTTATATATACAGTAAATGCAAACATATAAAAACAATACAGTTTTGAGGCACTTTGACACAGAGAAACCGTTATTACTCTGTCCAGTGTGGATTGTTCAGTTTTCAGTAGAGTTTTACACCATGGAGTCACAGGAGAGCCATAATGAAATAGAAATCTGCTTTATTAAAAAAGGAAATACATGTGTAACTATGAACAGGAATGAATAAAAGAATAAACAACTGAAAAAAATATTTTAAAAAAGGAAATAAATGTGTACTTTCTAAGGGGAATACAAAAAAGAATAAATAAAAAGATACAAATGAAAATATAAAGAAAGTTTAAAAATAAGAAAAAAGTGTATATATATAGAGAGAGAGATGACGAAATAAAATAATGTAAATAAATAACATAAATAACACACACACACACACACACACACACACACACAGGCTCAGATAATCCCTGGTGCCATCTGGACTGTAGTTCCAGGTCCATCACAGCCTGTTTCTTGTTTCACCGCTAGAGGGCGCTGAGAGCATTTAAAACACACAGGCGGTCCAGTTCTAGAAAACTTTATTGCAGGACTTGATGAGTAGAAAAAAGCCAGAAAACCATGCAGAATATTTCATTTCGTTTCACTGAGATATGAATAGAAGATCTATAATGTTCACATGTGTTTGAATAAAAATCACATGCACATGATTTTTAATTTAAAGTTAAACTTATTCAATTCTCTTTTAAGTGACTAAAGACTCACACACAGATCTGAAAGTAGAGCAAAATATGGAGGAAAAGTGATTCAAAGAGCAACATTCTCATGAATAAACGGGCCATAAGTCAGACAGAAAACCTGAAAAGATGCAGGAAAAGTGGATTAAAAAAGATGATAAATAGACATGAACTTTCCCGAGGTAGATGTCACAGAAAGAAGGGAAAATAAAAGAAGTCTGGCTACAAGATTTAAAGAAAACACAAGAAATGTCGCCTGCTGGAAGTTCATTTTGGGATAAGGAGTAAATGATAGAAACACTCATTTCCGCATAACTTATTTTGAGAAAGGCGACCCAAACTTTAATGAAAATCAAATGAATCAATCCAGTGCATCACAATCGCTTTTAGAAAACCTCAGTAAGAATAAAGGAGACGGTGGAGACAACAGAAGCATCTCTAGTCCAGTTCCCTGATGGACTCAGCCTCTGTGCTCAGACTGAAGTGAAGATCGCCTGTATGAGGGAACCAGAGTGTGTGTGGTAGTCCGGTGGTGGATCAGATCCGATCTTCGGCGCTCCTCCCAGCTCCCGACTCCTCGGCCGCCTTCCTCCTTCACCCCGATGAGCAGGACGGAGGAAACGCAGAGGAGATTATCTGGTGGCCTGCTGACAGGCGCTTTCTGCAGATCCCCGTTCTGCTGAGTCACCGGCCCGCCGGCCTCCAGGCCCAGATCGCTCCTCATCTGCTTAACTCAAGCCTCTGAGGACACACAGGAACACACACTCTGAGCCGACGCTCCCCCGGCGCCCCGGCGGCTTCGGGCAGCTCCCTGGTTTCCCCCCCGCTCGGCTCAGTGGTGCGTCATCATGACGTTGCCGTCTTCGTCGGGCGCGTACAGCTGAGTGACGACGCGCACGTGAGAGATCTTCTTCACCGCCTTGTGGAACACCTGCTTCATGTTCTTCGCCTCGTTCGACATGATGCTGATGCGAGCGCTGGGAGGAGGAGGAGGAGGAGGGGGGACAAAGACATGCGGACAGAGATAATCTGATGTGAAATGGGAAAAGAAAGGACGAGTCATGAAGGACACGGTGCAAGACTTTGGGAAAAATGTGACATTTTGCCAATCAGTGAAGCAAAAAACATTCAGTGTCGCCTCTTTCCCCAAACCTTGACCTTTTCCTTTGAGCAGTGAAAGCAGCGGCAGACGGTATCGGAGCATCTGTTTCTCAGCGCTTTCAGTCGCTTTACAGGCTCCACAACAACCTCAGACATCATCAGCGCTTCCTTTAGAGCTGCACAATATTGGAAAAGCTGATTTCTTCCGCGATATAAAACAGTACAGCAACTTTCTGCAGACCTGAACGGCACTTGAAGGGTTAATCCCAGTTTGCACGTTCATGTCTAGTGTAGTGGAGTCCCAGTCCTCCGCAGGGCAGGGAGATCCAACCAGATATTGTGCAGCTCTAACTTCGTTTAGTTATTTGATTGGGGGGGAAAAAAACATTTCGAGACATAGATTGGGGAACAGGAGCATGGTTAGAATAGAAAATAAATATTTTATTAATCCCAGGGGGAAATTCCTTCTGGAGCGACGGCTGAGACGAGTCGTCCACATGTGACTTTGTTTTTAAATAAAAAAGAAAAAACTTGTAAAGCAGAAGAACTGAGTCTTGTTGGTGACCAAAAAAATAGTTTATCTTTCCACTCTTATGAATGAAATTCCCTGCAGCCCGCCCTCGGTCTGCCTTCAGGTGTTACTGTCACTGTTCGCATTCACTTGCATCTTCACTGAAATCTCACAAGAAAACGCTCATCAGAAAAGAGGGATGGTGCAGCATCTATTGAGTAACATTCACACTGGAATGCTTGTTGTTTTTCAGCATGTGGAGATGAGAGGAAAGGAGAAAAAATTGTTTATTTACTCCAAATATTCTCAAATTCTGTTTCTTCTTTGGGCCAAAGTTTTGCACCAGACCTCCTTTCCTGACGAGCGGCTTCTTGTTGAGTCAAGTTCGTCTCTCTTGACTCTGATCGTGCTTCAAGATGCAGCTGAGTGCGAACGGACTGCAGTAACACCTCCAGACGATCCATCCCCAAAGCTGCGCTCGAGTCACGTTGCAAGCCAAGCCAGTAATGTTATACATTTGTTTCACAATGCATAACATTACCTCAGTTTTTCTTCTTTGCAAGTTGTTCCTGTTGCTGTTTCTCGGCTTTCCGTTTCTTGTACTGGGCTATCTCGGCCATCTGCAGCCCGTGGGCCATTTGCCTGTTGAGACGAAGCGAACAGCATGATCACAGCACACACACTCACACACACACACACACACACACACACACTGCTAGGGCGCTTTCACACCAGCCCGGTCTGATCCGGACCAGAGTCCACGTCAGGGACTTTCTGGGGAAGTCCACTTCATTTAGTTCTGGTATTAAAGCTCCCCTGAACTCCGATCTGGATCAAACAAGTGAACTGTGGTCCCTTTGAAAAAGTGGGTCTGGGTTCACTTGCAATGACGACATGACGTGGGGCACAATGCATTGTGGGTAATAACCAAATGATTAAGTAAATATCACAGTCAGAGCTGGCTAAAGGGGCTGGACTTCTGCTTTTTGCTCCCGACCAATCAACGAGCCGTGTTTCTTCATCACCGGGCTTCACTTCCTGTCTGGTCAGTGTTCGATTTGGGCGACAGCTGTTGGAGTTGCATGATGTAGTCCAGGCTTTCAAAAGCGCAGTGCGAAAATAAACCAAAACCAGATGAAGATGTGAAAACCCCGCCCCCTCCAAGTGAACCTGGTTCTGGACCAGCCAGGTGTGAAAGCGGTGGATCAGCTAGTTCAGTCTCTGCTGGGAACTCTAGCAAACAGGTGGTTTTATAGCTGGAGTCACTGCAGGGGTCCACTGCTAAACTCCTCAACCGTGGAGGGGTGTGTTAGGAATAAGGGGAAAAGAGGGGAGAGAAGGAAGAGGAAGACAGATTGGGGTTCCTACCCAGACTTGAGTTCAGGAGGAACCGGCAGAGGTTTGGTGAATCCGTCTCTCCCTACAAGCCAGTAGGTCTCCTCGATGCCTTTCCCCTGTGAAACGAGACGGTCAGCTGCCGTTTTTCACTGACATCCAAACGTGCTGGTGAATCTGGTGGACAGGCGCACCCGGACTTCCGTCCTGCCTCTCAGCTCCAGCCTGTAGCCGAGGTTCAGCTCCCGCAGGACCTTCACTGTGCTCTGGTGGACGTGGATCCGGTAGGCTGGCAGACATTAATGAGAGTTACCACAGCAGGGCTCACTTTCAATGGTTTGTGATCTAAATGTCAGCGACCCAACAAATAATACACAAATACACAAATCTAGATCCACCATGTTTTCTACACAGCACGTCTCTTAAATGGAATCCTGAAGGATGCATCAACGTTTGACAGCTGTGTAACTTACGCATGCCGCTGGACTCCATGCGCGAGGCGGTGGTCACCGTGTCTCCAAACAGACAGTATCGAGGCATGGTGAGGCCCACCACACCTGCCACACATGGACCTGCAACACACACCCACAGGTCCTTTATTGGATCAGACTTTCAGAGGTGCTAAACGGTGGGAATCCAAGTGGAAAGGGACCATTTGGACATTCTATCCTCTCCTCTCTCACCGGTGTGCAGTCCTATCCGGATCCTCACGGGAACATCGGGCATGTGTCTCATTTTAAACGACCCCACCGCGCTCAGGATGTCCAGAGACATGTTGGCGATTTCTGCCGCGTGACGGTTGCCGTTCGGCACGGGAAGACCTGACGCTACCATATAAGCATCGCCGATCGTCTCCACCTGAAGACAAACTGGAAGGAGTTAGAAGCAATCCGGCGCCATGAGTCGTCACTTCTACCGTGATCCGACAAGCGTCACCTTGTAAACATCGTGGTTTCCTATGATGGCGTCGAAGAGCGTGTAGAGGTCGTTGAGCAGGTCGACCACCTCGATGGGCTCGCTGTTAGCCGAGATGGTGGTGAAGCCCACAATGTCACTGAAGTAAAGGGACACTTGATCGAAATGTTCTGGCTCGACCACCCCACCGACCATCAGTGCCTCTGCCACAGACCTGAACACACGGCACAGAAGGAGCCATTCAGCTGTTTGAGCCCAGACGCAGAGGCTCTTCACCGGTTTGGGCGACTTACGGAGGAAGCATCTGCGTCAGCAGCTTTTCCGTCTTCTGTTTCTCGATCTCCAGCTCCTCTGTTCGCTCTCTGATCAGCTCCTCCAGGTTGGACGAGTACTGCTCCAACATCCTCAGCATGGAGTCAATGATGTTGGTCTTCTTCCCTTTGTTGATGTTCTTGAACTGAAAGGACGGCAGCATGTCGCAGAAATCCAAACCCAGCACAGCTCTAGATACATTTAGAAAGGGGTTAGCTGATATTCCAACCTGGTCGAAGATCTCGTCAAAGCTCGGCCTCTTGTCCGGCTGCTCGTTCCAGCATTGCTTCATGAGCTGGATGCACTCCAGAGGAGCGTAGTCTGGACTGACCACTGGACGACACAGAGGAGGAGGCTTGCGCAGCTTCTCTATGATCTCTGAAAGAGAGAAACGAAACCCACCCACATTATAGAACTGATAAGTTCAGCAGTTTTCCCAGTACCTTCATCCATCAAGTCTGGAACAATTGCAGTGCTTATACCTAAATACTAACTTAAATCATGAGACCTTGTGTAACTTTCATAAAGTTTTTTTCTTTTTTTGGATTCCATTCATCCATAAACTTCTAAATCTTCAAAAAAGCAAATTTTGCCACATGCAAAATCAACAAAATGACCTGACCAAAAATAAGAAGGCAAGAATAGATTGGTGTAGAGTGAGCACAATAAATATTCTAAAAGTCTTTTTACCACTGCAGTTGTCGCCTATTAAAATCATTACAATCCATTCAAACTTTTCGAAATGTTCTCTGTTGTGTAAAAATGCATCCTGACAAGTTAAAATCAGCCAACAAACAGCTGTAAGTTGGTGTCTTGCCTGTATCGGACAAGTCCAGCATGCAGAACGGCGGTCCTCGGATCACCACCTCCTGCATGATGATTGCGAAGCTGTACACGTCAGCAGGCAGAGTCCCGTGAAGTCCTGCCTGGCCGTTTCGAAGGATCTCTGGAGCTGTCCACAGTAATTCTGCAATGCAACATAACAATCAGTGCACAACTCTGTGTTCCAGTTTCACAATGTGTGAATTTGACACAAAACCTAACTCACCATCCGGCCGTGGTTCGACGTAGGGGAACCGCTGAGACTCCAGGACTTCGTTATAGCCGTAGTCTGTGAGTTTGAGGACGAATCGGCCGTCCACGACGCAGTTACGGGACTTCAGACGGGTGTGACACACTCCACGGTGGTGGAGGTATTTCATACCCTTTCCGAAAACAAACCACACTCAGTTAAGTAAACTACAACTCCGCTCAGCGTGTCACAGTTTGGTTTGCTTTTCATTCACCTTGATCAGGTCCAGCAGCAGAGACGACTTGAACATCCAGTCCAGTTTGACATCTTCGTTCAGCAGCAGGTCCTCCAGGCTGCCACGGGAGCAGAACTCAGTGACAATGGCAAACACGCCACAGTCATGGAAGAAGCCCAGGAAAGGGTTCACATTCTCGTGACGCATGTCCTTCATCTGCAGGTAAGAAACACATTGAGGTTCAGGTACAGTTCCACAAAGAGCCGCATTGATGTGCATTCTCAGCAGGCTTCATAAGAAATGTCAGTTCAGTCTATTTTGATGCTTTTTCAACACACAGAAGGATGGCGCAAACTTCTCTTTTCCCACCAGAGAGTCTCAAACTTCAAGACAGAGTCATCAGCATACAACTAAATACTAACAATGGCGCAGCTTTGAATGTGTTTAATTTCTGCCGCTGCTTTGAGCAAACAGCAAAAAATTATAATCCTTGCATTGCTATAAATACAGTGTATACATCTATAAAGTGCTATATTTGGTGTACATTTACTACATAGGGCATAGAAAGGCATTGAATTTAGTCAGACAGCAAGAAAGACAGGCAGAGATGTGTATGGTAAACAGTAAATGGATTTCACTTATATAGCTCTGTTCTGTCACTTGAACAGTCTTTACACTGTTCATCACATTCACCCATTCACACACCAATGGAGGCTGCCATGCAAGATGCTGGAACCATTCATTGGGAGCAGTTTGGGGTTCAGTGTCTTGCTCAAGGACATTTCAACGCGTGGACACAGGTAGATGGGGAATGGACCCTGAAGATTAGAAGATAAGCCTATACACACCAGTGTTAGACGTATTTCTAGTTTTGCAACCAACACGGTGTCATCGGCATATAGGTAAAGTACTAAAATTTGTTTTTATCCTGCTGTCCTCACATGTTCATGAATGATCTAAGGCTGCAAACTGAGTAACGTTCAAGCTGCAGCAGTGTCTCTCACCAGCTCGAACACCATGCTGGTTTTGGGGTTGATGCTCCGAAACATCCCATCAGGAAGTCTCTTCAGCCAAGCCCAGTCACCCTGGAGAAGAAAACACAGAACCGTTCTCACAGGTATGTTTTGAAGGTATTATGCTCAATGGCTTCTGCAATACCCTCTACAAACTCTTTTCATTTGAGAGATTTGGGTTTTTTTCTGCCAAGCCTGATCAATATCCAAAATACATCAAAAGATCATGATAGATCATGATATATATTTTTACTTCTCAGCGTAAAATAAAAAAGAAGAGTTTAGTAACATGATTGTTCAAGAAAAACAAAGATTGTTTCATACTTTGTTACATGTTACTGATAATTCTCCTCGAATAAAGTAGTAGGAGTATTGATCACCGTCTTTCCTCAACACACAGATATGGGATCTCTGACTGACCTCAAAAATGACAACGTTGGAGTTTTCGTAGGTGGCGGGAGACTGGGTGGAGATCGAGGCAACGCTGCGTTCAGAGACGCTCTTCACGCCGCTCACCCTGCTGTCGTCCATGCTCATCTTCTGTGGGAAGGACAGTGAATCTAGTTACTTCCTTCCTGTATTTCAGGATGGCCGTCGCTCGTGAGGAGGAGGAAAAGTTGCTGCACAGAGGCTGACCTTGTTGCTCAGCGATGGGTTTATAAATGTGACGTCGGCCAGAGTGAGCAGGATCTTGTTGGGACCTCTGAGCAGCCGGATCTGATGGATGCGTCTCCTGGTGCCCAGAACACAACGGCAGGGTGTTCAGTGCTCAATGCTCTTCTGATAAACTGACCAATACACACTTTCACGGCACATCCTGTTTGTTTTTTACCTGATGCAGTAAATCAGGGTGAGGGAAAACACAGCTGCAGCGATCGCTCCGAAGAACACACTGATGGTGAAGAACAGATCCACCCCTGAACGGAAAAGGTTCAAAGACCATAGTCAATATTTCTATATCAGGAAACCAAAAAATACGTATTATTGCATTAGGCACATTTAGGGCTGTCATAAATCTTTAACTCTGCTGATCTGATATGGGTTGATGTGTGTTTGCTCCTCACCCCCTGAGCAGATCACTCCAGGAGTGAACCAGCAGGACGCCTCCTTCCTTGGTCCGGAGCCCTTGGGAAAGTGGATGTCCAGACCCAGGAAGTGAACCATGCCCACCTCCATGTCCACCCTGTGGACAGTCACTCACTTCAGACATTCATTTTTACACTCATCTGCCATCTTTCAAGGTGTCTGTCTCTGTTCCTGTCTGCAGTAAGTATTCATTGGTTGGGTCTCGTACTGCACCTGTATGTCGGCCTCAGCGTCAAAGATGATCCGTCTGTGTCCAGTATGAGATAATCCAACATGGCCACTCCAGAACTGCTGGTCTTGACGTGGTGACTGAAACCCTGAGGCGTTAAAAGGTCTTTTGTTATACTAGAAGTTTTTCACACTATGTATGTACTCATGACTGTATTTGCTCCTTCTCAAATCAAAGAGTTATATGCATGGACTTTGAAAGTCTTGTAGGAAGGTCCTTCCTATAAAACTCATACTCATTACACTGAAACTTAAGGTGTTTTAAACTATATTTCTTCGATTTTTGTGGTCATTCTTGTTTAATTTCTGTCAGGAAAATAAAATCTCCGCGGACCTGAAAGGAGAGGTTGCGGGTGTGTCTCGCCAGGTTCCCTCCGGACATCCACTCGCCAGACTCCCGGACCCCGTGCACGGCGTGAGCCATGAACAGCACGGAGTTGTAGATGGTTCCAAACAGAGGAGAAACCTGCAGCACACAGAGACGTCAATTTTCACCAGACCAAAAACCAAAATCCAGTTTTTCCCCAGCCTCCTTATCATCGTCACCTGCTGGGGTTTCAGTGTCCGGGCCACCTCGCCCCGGTCCACGGCCTCCTGGTAGGCGTCGTAGAAAGACGTGTGGGGCGAGTCGACGGTGACGGTGAGCACGGCGTCGTAGGCCCGCTGCAGCTTCTTGTTGCTCTTGAACGCTGGGTAGGTGACGTTGCGGTAGGGGAGGCTGTAGAGCAGCGTGTCGTAGGGCAGGAACACCAGCGAGCTGTCGATCATCTGCATGTCGTAGGCCGTCTCCAGCAGCAGCCGCTGGGCCTCGCCGCCCAGCAGGGCGGAGTGCATGCAGAGGATCACCACTGGAAGGAGAGTGAAGGTAAGGAAAGGTCAGGCGTTACCTGGGGAAGGAAGTCCGGAGCCAGTCAGGAAACTCTTCCCTGACCTCGGATTTCACTCATCTTGCGGAGTTTGGCCAGAGTCCTCCTGATGCCGTGAGGCGTGTTCTCCATGAAGCTGACCAGCCTGACGGGCAGACCGTGGCTCCTCAAGGACTCGGCCACCTGGAGGAGACAAGAAAACCACTTCTAGCTTCCACCGTGGCCACCAAACGACTGCTCAGTACGTGAAGAAGAGAACGCGAACCCTCGTGGCCGTTTCCACCCAGACGTCCTCGGAGGAGGAGATGACGGCGCAGTGGGCCCACCTGAAGTAGCTCATGACGCTGAGCAGGACCCAGGTGGGCCTCGCCGTGGAGCGGGCAAAGGTGGGGTGGCTCCGGGCATCGTCCAGCTCGTAGCCCACGCAGCCCCAAGGGAACAAGGCCTGCAGCAGAGCAGCAGCGGTTGGAAAGTCACATAAAAACCAGATCTACGTTCTCCTGACTTACTTTGTTCCAGGCTTTGCTCAGCATGGAAGCGGCGTCGCAGTATCCGGGGTTGGCCGGTCCGACGAACCCCGAAGCCTTAGTGTGGAACCCGATGAAGGACTGGAGCGCCCTGGACGTGTCGCATGGCTCCTGAGGGGAGAAACCACGTCACGACGGTCATTCTGCAGGATGGGGAGGAGCTGAAGTCACTGTTGTGTGAAATGAAGGTCGGCGGAGTCTACCTGCAGCACGGCGTAGTCGAACGTGGCGGCGTAGGCCAGCGAGGCGTCCCTGTTGATGCGGTTGACGGCGAGCTGCGCTGCCACGCTGGGCAGGGCCTTGGCGAAGAGGGGGTCACAACCCCAGGGTCCCACCACCCCCACCCGAAACCACAGCGCCTGGGCGGGGCAGGAGAGCAGCCAGAGGCAGGAAGGGAGGACCAGGAGGAGGTGTGGGAGGCGGCGAAGAGGGGGGGAGCAGGAGGAGGAGGAGGAGGAGGAGGAAGGTGTCCTGCAAACCGTCATGGCGCCACGCTGCCCGCTGCCTTCAGAGGTCACAGGACGGAGGGTGGAGGTGGAGGTGGAGCTGCTCCTGTCCTGAAAAACATCAAATCTTTAGCTTCACCCACGTTAAATCAACCTTCTTCATTTTCAGCAGCTGGAGCGGCGTTACAAATGACAAATTCATGGAGGGCTGTCAACGATGAATTTTTTAAAATTGTGATTAATCAAAGAAAAGAAATAGAGGATAAAACTAATTTTACTGTCATTGGGACTTCATCATTGTTTTTATCCCTGTGCCATTATGATTAGTAGATGGTAGTAATTACAATTAATGTGATTAAAACTGACATTTTCACAGATAGATGGATAGATAGGTTATAGAAATTGTAAAACAATCTACAATTAAAAATGTAAATTAATTTTAATATTAAGTTCAGTAGTGAAAAAAATTAAATCAATTACAAAAAAAAATTTTTTTTGAGAAAATAAATGCATAATTCCAAAGATATTAACTCATCTTAAAATTCAGTGCAGCTTATTTTATTTTGAAATACATTTGAAATCATCTGTCATCAGAAGCAGTATGTTTTAGCGTCACATCTCCTGATACATTTGAATGTTGTTTTTCTAGCTGTTTTCCTTCCTTCGTACTGACCGACAGGTTTCCTACCTGAGCTGGAGAAGAGTTTAGATCTTCTGACTCGCCGCGGCGCAGGAACCACATCTTCCCTCACGTCTCCGCCAGGATCCATCCAGAGCCTCTGCAGGAGCTTCCCTCCAGCCCAACGGTCAAAACATGGACCATTACGCCCAGGGACGGCTTGGAGTTCCTGTGTGTGTGTGTGTGTGTGTGTGTGTGTGTGTGTGTGTGTGTGTGTGTGTGTGTGTGTGTGTGTGTGTGTGTGTGTGTGTGTGTGTGTGTGTGTGTGTGTGTGTGATGACCTGGAACATCTGTGTGTGAGCCATCCTGTCAGATTATATCAAATCCAATCAGGATCTGTGTGTCAGTGGGATGAAGGGACCGAGCAGCACATGAGGGACTGAAGGTCCTTCTTACCACCGTATCGTTAGGATCTAGATTAAGAATTAAACTTTCTTTCTATTCATTATAAACTCTTAGTTTGATCAAATATTCCTCATATTGAAGATTCTTCGATTCGCCGGTATCACTGACTTATTCACGTCAGATATTACAGTTAGATGTAAAATTAGTTTCTTTAGTAATATTTTTTATAAAAAATTAAAAGCAAGAATACAGTCTTTGTAACTTTGTTTAAACTGCATATTGTTCAAAATTCAACTCATTTAAAGGCAGACGGATTCTGTGTCAATAGTTTCCTTTAAATCTATTTTTCTTTGACTTTTTTGTTGATTTTTATTTTTGTCTTCATTCTGTTATATTTATTTTTTTTATTTATTGGCACAGGGATGATACAGTCACAGGTCACTAGTCTTTATTTTAGTTCTACATAACCATAAAGCTTTAGCAGGTTGCTAATCAACAACTGCATGAAAAACTGGGTGTATTGACATTTCTCTAAATTTTTAACTTTTCATTCTTTTTAAGAAAACAAAAACTGAATTTCAGTGGCAATTTATTGTCTTTTGGTTTTTTTTCATAGGCGTGGTGGAAACATCCCACAACGCTGGGAGCCTTAAATACCTGAGACTACCTCTATGGTGTAATAAAAGTCAGCGTCTGTATCAGCGGATGAGGTGCAGACAGACGTCAGGAAATGTTTGATTATTGTGAGTTTAACGGCCAGCAGAGCGGATGGCCGTGAGGAATGAGCTGCAGCTGCAGCAGCTGGCCAGATGTTTTCAGATGCATGGCATTTTGAACACTGTAGTTAACAGATGTCTTTTTAGCACAAATTTTAGTTTGTATCCCATTTCTACACCAAGTTTTTCCAACTATTTTTTGTTCTAATTTCACATTTTGTGTAACAAGCATAAAGGTACTGACTCCCTGCTGCACCAAGCTGTTGTCCAGCTCTGACGCCATTTCATGTTAGTTCATGCTGGTATATTTGATTTCTGATGGTCCGATAGAGATTTATGATACTCTAATGCAGGTTTATGCTGGTTTATGAAGGTCTGCTGCTGGTTCATGATAGTCTAACACTGGTTTATGATAGTCTTCTGCTGGTTTATGGTGGTCCGATGCTGATTAATGATGCTTTAACACTGGTTTCTGTTGGTTTATGATGGTCTGGGGCTGTTGTGTAATAGTCTAAGCCTGGTTTAAGATGGTCTGATGCTGATTTATGATAGTATGACACTGGTTTATGGTCATTTGATGCGGATTTAAGCTGGTCTAATGCTGATATGATGGTATGATGCTGGGTCATGATGATCTGACGCTGACGCATGTTTATCTTTTGCTTCTTTATGTCAGTTTAAGTTGATCAGATTCTGATTTATGTTTATCAGATTGTTTTTATTGCAGATGTCTGCTATACTGACACTGGCTCACACGGACTGATCTGGTCTGATTGAGGTCTATGCTGGGTCATGATGATCTGACGCTGACGCATGTTTATCTTTTGCTTCTTTATGTCAGTTTAAGTTGATCAGATTCTGATTTATGTTTATCAGATTGTTTTTATTGCAGATGTCTGCTATACTGACACTGGCTCACACGGACTGATCTGGTCTGATCGAGGTCTATGCTGGGTCACCCTGGCCTGGAATTCATTCTTCAGTGTTTGATGTTGGTTTATCTGAGGTAAACAACGACACGAAACAGCTCAGGTCTTTCAACTATTCATGTTTTTACTGTTATATTCTTATAAATAGGTGAACCTGGAAAACTTGACAAAAAGTACTCTTTTTCTGTAAATGTAATATCAGTGTGGCCCATGATCCTCCAGTACAAAGCTCCTCTGGAAGCTAGGGGGCAGTGTAGCACAGAAACAACAACCAGCAGCCTCTACTGAGGCCATACTTCCAGACAAACAGACTGAAGCCTTTCCTGCTCTCAGCGTCTCTTTCCTTCAGGGAAGCCTCGGCCGCAGATAAACATCAGGATGAGGCCTTTTCCTGACCGATGACACAGATTCAGGACTCAGTCCCTCCCCTGTGGGCCAAGCTTGATTCAGAAACATATCTGAAAAGTTCTCATCCAGGATATTAAGCTTAATGAAAAACTGAAACAAAATGTATTTTATTCAAAATTGGCAGCTAAACGGTATTAAAAGAAAAGAGGCCAGAGGCCGTTGTCCCCAGTGTTTGCATAGTTGAGGCCACTCTTCGGTAACGTTCCCCCCTCTGAACTCGGTGTCAGCGCCGGAGACAAATCGGTCCAGATGTGCAGCGGTGACCGGCCAGATGAACCCGGTGACTCCGTCTCGCTCCGACACTGCAGCACGTCTGCAAACCGCCGCCGCGCCGATACCCGTTGATTTCCTCTGATCGCAAATCAAGCAAACATGAAACAAGATATCTGAGTAAACGTCCACATCCGCTGTGCGACCCGGCCTTCTGGGATGGAGTCAGACCCAAATCTGACTGAGAAGAAGAACGGCAGATCAGATTAAAGCTTCAGTGGAAAATGTGGTAAAAGGGAACGCTGTGGCGGGTTTCTGGTCAGGAAGTCATTTCTTTCTCTTGGGTTGGAGGTTAAAAGCAATTTAAGAAAGGCTTGAGTGTATTTGTTCATGAATTTAATTTTGTGTACAAGAAACAAAAATATGTACTAACGTACTTAATAGTCTGGATCTAAAATAGGTCTTTTTTTAAACAATAGTCATAATATTCAAATGTTGTTTGGATTATTTGCAGTGTTTAAAATCGAATATATGCTTATTATTAATAATCAATGAAATGATTGGTTATTGCTACAGCCTGTAGGTAATCAGTAGAAACATCTTCTTCATATTTAATTGCAAACGATTTAAAATTTGATAAACCGTTGAGAAAAGATTTGTTTTTGTGTGTTTTTTTTTTAGTTGATAATGGAAATGAGGGCGAAAGTCAGGATTCAAACTGTCAAAAAGTTAAGATTAATCTATCCATTCATCCATCTATTCATCCATCCATTGAAACAATCCATCCATCCATCCTTCCATCCATCCGTCCACTTTCATCATTTAACCTGCTATTAACACAACTTTTGTAACTTCTTTTTACTTCACGGTTCAAAGCTAAAGCTAGCTTCAAGGCTACATTTCTTTACCTCTTTTTCACTGAAGCATCCAAGCAGCAAACTGACAGTAACTCCAGTGTTTCCTGTCACTGCTCAGACACACTTGTTGTTGCATGTAGTTAAACACTGATGTTAGTTTGCAACACGGAATTCCAGTCGCACTGAAAAACTGTAAACACCTCAGTCACTCGCTCCAAGGCCTTCTGGGTAGAAAACGTCAACTGGAATTGTGTCATCCTCTAATTACTCCTCTATTTTCCAGTAAGCAGATACACTACATTGTTCGACAGTTGGCTGGAGAGTAATCCGGTCTGGATGTAATGACACAACTGCACATTATTTACTTTCAGGAATCTAAAATGTTTTTGCTCAAACGTGCTTCTCTTGACGGGACTCACACGGGAACATGACTTCATCTTAGAAAGTCCTGCGGTAAGAAAACATTCGGCGCCGCCGCCCCCATGCCGAGAGCTCTAATGAGAGTCGTCCACTGACAAAACCAAGCCTTCAGCAACGTCAAGATGAGGAATACCGAGAAACACACAAAGGATTCTCACATAAATGTTCAGGTCTGTGACTCCAGGTGATTTCTCTGGGCTCCGGCCGGCTCCTCTCAGACTCTCCTGGTCTCCGGTAGAGTTCACCCTCGGGTTACTGGACCATCCAGACGCTCCCCTTATGTCCAGGTGTTGACAGTCTGGGCCGCGAGCCACGCTTTGAATTGATCCCGGCCGGCCTCTCTGCTCTGAACGGCACTTATCTTTATGAAACGGCCACTTGGCGGCCGCTGACGGAGGAGCCGCCTGGTTCTCAGGAGCCGGCGAGGCGGGCGGCCCGGACGGGCTCGGCCGGGACGGACGCCGCGCTCTCACATACCACCGCATTTTACCTTCAATAAGACAGAGTCATGGATTCATAGAGGGTCCTTCACTTTCTACAAAGTGCTGATGAGGAGAAAACCTGACCTGATCCAACATTCCCTCCAGATTCTGTTAGTTTTACATGATTATTGCAAAATCCTGTGTTTTTTTGTTTTTTTTTTTCTCTAGAAAGATGTGTTTGATGAATCTGTGCGAGGGTGACTCATCCTCTCACTCCCCTCCTCGGCCTGTTTATCTTGGATCTCCTGAAAACCTTTGGCTTTCATGATCTCACTGGAGAGGGCATAAACGCCGGCGCTCCCCGGGGACGGCGGGGAGCGCCGGCGTTTCCCCGCCGCTCCGTCGCAGGGCGTCCAGGAGGTAGGTGGTGTAAGTGGCTGTCGAGAACTCCCAGTAAAACACTCACTGAGAGTTGCCGTGGCTGCTGTTTGTTTGTTATGGCAACTCTGAAACCTCCCTGTAGCTTCGCCCCACAGTAACAGAGAAATCTGACTGGAGCTGAAATCAGTCGTGAGATTTGTGTTTTTGAAGGAAATGAGAACATCTATCATCTCTAATATGCTACAATCTTCATTTTTACATTAAATCGTGTGTCTTTTGTCACTATTTTGAATCCTATCTTCTTATTAATAATGTTGAAAGAGTTCATTCGATTGCAGAGCTAGCTTAAATGTTAGCTTTGAGGCTAACGTCGCTCACTTTACTCAGCAGTCAAGAAACAACACAGTGAGCTGCTGCAGATTTTGAAGAAGAAACTCAACAATTCCTGCTTCTTTACACGTCTTTATCCAGATAGAAACTCAGCTGAGTGAACCTATTGGTGCTTTGGATGCCAGATCTGTGTTTCAGTCATTGTTAGCTGCTTCAGAATAGACTTTTATTTTGGTATATCTTGATAAAAACTTTAACTAGAGGTAAAGGCTTAGTATAATTAGACTTTTTATGTACTTTTCAGTATGAATTTACCTAAAACTTTGTTAAATGTATCTCTGATAAGTACATAAAAAGTAGACTCTTTCAGTTTTTGTTTAGAAGAAATATACTTGAATAAACCGACGTCCAAGGAAACAATACTCTTATTCAGTGTGACAGATAATTAGGTCTTAATCTACACAATCTAAATAAATATGTACAGACAGAGGAGCCACTCGGTTTGAGATCTGGGAGCTTGTTCATCAGATACAGACACAGTCCAGTTGCTGAGGAAACAGGAAGTCCTAGACCTGGAAAGTGAAGTTTTCCTCTGAAGAAAGAGGACACAGATGTTTCTGGCCTCGGTTTTCACATCTGGAGATGCACGGAGCTTCACTTCAGACGTATTTAGAGACGGCGTCTGATTTGTGGGACCTCCAGGTCAAACAGTCTGTGGGAAAAGAAAATATCTGAGAGGCGTAAAGATGTCCGGGCTGCTCCGGAGCTGCTCCGAGCGAGAGGAGCGGCGGGCTGAGAAAGGGGAAATGGAGGGCTAAATGGGCCGCCCGCTGGGAGCTGCACGGCCAAAAATAGAGCCGGCCGGCCAGAGACACTGCTGGAGCGTTAGCGCTGAGCCCCGAACAGCAGAGGAGGAAGCTGCAGCTCAGTGGCAGGACGGCAGGAAGCCGTTCGGGAAGGAACGTCTTGTTCCTCTCAGATGTCTGCGTATCACATCAAACAGTTTAATTAAGATATCTCGTCCCAACATTATTATATTGGGACGAGTTTCTTTGATGAAAACCCGTCACTTTCTCTCTGGAGCGGGATGTTTCCTGTCTCTGTGCTGAGAGCTGAGCTGATGATCGTCCTGTCTCGGTCGATTATCTTGGTCTGTCTTCGCCTCGCCGCCGTTTGGCTGCTCCTTTAACGGGTCCTGACTTCCCGGACGCCACCTCGGCTTCCTGCCCGCCGCCTCCTCCAGATAACAGGACACACACACTCACTCACACACTCACACACTCGCTGTCTCAAATTTAACCCATTTCTTGCTGCATAACAGTAGTTTTGATCTTCTGGGATGAGAATTGTCAGTAAATATGACCGATTCTTCAGTTTTTCCACCTTGATTTTCAATTTCTGGCAGTTTTTCAGGAATATTTTGTGCTTTTTGATGATATTGAGAGAAATGCTGGTGTGTTTTATATGTGGCTGGAAGGTCAGCTGGTAGTTTCTGAATATGGCGAAATGTTGAGGAGTCTGATCATGAAAATAGGAGGAAAGCTGTTTTATTAAAGTTCCACTGCCTCAGTGTTTGCGTGCTTCGTTAGAGAAATATTAAAGCTGTCACAGCAGCTGGTGGGGGGTCTCCAGGGGCCCCGGGGGGGTTAATCCGGCCTCGGGCTGCAGGACTACATTATCCACTCCGGAGCTTCATCCTGGAGCTAAACGGCGAGATTCTCCACACAGGAAGAGGCTCTTCAAGATGAGCAGGGTTTGGAGGATGTGTGTGTGTGTGTGTGTGTGTGTGTGTGTGTGTGTGTGTGTGTGGCCTCTGGACCGGGGCTATTTCTGGAAGGTGAGGACATCACTTTAAAGGGTGCAAGCTGCTCAGTTTGAGTAACAGGCCATCCAGCCCAGGGAATGCGTTAAGGAGAGCGAGCAGACAGATAACATTACTCCTGTGTGTGTGTGTGTGTGTGTGTGTGTGTGTGTGTGTGTGTGTGTGTGTGTGTGTGTGTGTGTGTGTTTGTGTGTGTGAGGGATAAAGGTCAGAAACGTTCCTACAAACAAGAGGAAATTGGTCCTAAAGCAGCAGAAATGTGTGATGAACGCAGGAACCCAGTGAGGGCGGCGGGCTGGACGTCACACTCATTTCCTGGAGATTTCTCCTCAGCCTGACCTTTGACCCTCAAGTCTGCAACAGTAAAAGATAATAAGTCCTGCTGTGAGAGGGCAGACGGCCCCGAAAACTGGAACCGCCTAAACAGATGATGTCCTAAACTCAGGACATATAAAAAAAAAAAATAAATAACTGCAAATACTGTTTATTGAGGTTTCACAAGGAAGAAACTGGGTTTAAAAACCTCAACAGGAAATGAAAAATCAGGTTTCAGTTGAAGACTTTTGACTATTTGGTGCTGAGAAAGGATTATAATGGAGGGAATATTCACACACACACACACACACACACACACACACACACACACACACACACACACACACACTCATTCATCAAACAGCATTCATCTCGGCTTCTTCTTTCACTTTGATGGAGTTCAGCTGCTTTTAGAGGTCAAAGTGCAAAAGGTCACATTGTGTGTGTGTGTGTGTGTGTGTGTGTGTGTGTGTGTGTGTGTAGGGGGGTGGGCTTCCAGGGGTTAGAGTGGCAGTTCAGTGACCGGTGAAGAAATTCCAGATACTGAGGAATTTGTGTTTACTGGGAATTCTGTGTGTCTTCGTGAGAGAAGAGGTCATGAGAACAGCAGCGTGCGCGCACACACACACACACACACACACACACACACACACACACACACACACACACACACACACCCTGACTTCCTCTGGGCTGTGCTCAGATTGGGTCCTGGTGGTGTTTAGGACCAGCAGGACAGACTGAATCTGTGCTGGGATGTGGAGTCTCTGGGTCCAGAGGACCTGCAGACCGTCCTCCAGAAGGCGCCGCTCGGCCCCGCTCGGCCCCTCAGCCTCAGCTTTCACTCCAGACGGCTGCAGTGAAATACATCCCTCACTTGAGAGCGGTGGAGGAAGCGGTTAGCTTCAGGCTGATCTACAGCGGAAAGTTTACTCTGTCACAGACTCAGAGCTGCTGGGAGGATGGGTGGGGGGGGTGGGGGGGGGCTTTGAAAGGTCCGGGAGGAACAGACAGGAACATATTCCTCCTCTAACATCAGACTATAGAGCGTCTTCCTCCTCCAACATCTAGTTTATAGAGCATCTTCCCTCTCTAACACCCGATTATAGAGCATCTTCCTCCTCTAACATCAGATTATAGAGCGTCTTCCTCCTCCAACATCTAGTTTATAGAGCATCTTCTTCTAACATCAGATTATAGAGCATCTTCCTCCTCTAACATCAGATTATAGAGCATCTTCCTCCTCTAACATCAGATTATAGAGCATCTTCCTCCTCTAACATCAGATTATAGAGCATCTTCCTCCTCTAACATCAGATTATAGAGCGTCTTCCTCCTCCAACATCTAGTTTATAGAGCATCTTCTTCTAACATCAGATTATAGAGCATCTTCCTCCTCTAACATCAGATTATAGAGCATCTTCCTCCTCTAACATCAGATTATAGAGCATCTTCCTCCTCTAACATCAGATTATAGAGCATCTTCCTCCTCTACTCCTCCAACATCCAGATTATAGAGCATCTTCCTCCTCTAACATCAGATTATAGAGCGTCTTCCTCCTCTACTCTTCCAACATCTAGATTATAGAGCGTCTTCCTCCTCCAACATCTAGTTTACAGAGCATCTTCTTCTAACATCAGATTATAGAGCATCTTCCTCCTCTAACATCAGATTATAGAGCATCTTCCTCCTCTACTCCTCCAACATCCAGATTATAGAGCATCTTCCTCCTCTAACATCAGATTATAGAGCATCTTCCTCCTCTACTCCTCCAACATCCAGATTATAGAGCATCTTCCTCCTCTAACATCAGATTATAGAGCGTCTTCCTCCTCTACTCTTCCAACATCTAGATTATAGAGCGTCTTCCTCCTCCAACATCTAGTTTATAGAGCATCTTCTTCTAACATCAGATTATAGAGCATCTTCCTCCTCTAACATCAGATTATAGAGCATCTTCCTCCTCTACTCCTCCAACATCCAGATTATAGAGCATCTTCCTCCTCTAACATCAGATTATAGAGCATCTTCCTCCTCTACTCCTCCAGCATCCAGATTATAGAGCATCTTCCTCCTCTAACATCAGATTATAGAGCGTCTTCCTCCTCTACTCCTCCAACATCTAGTTTATAGAGCATCTTCTTCTAACATCAGATTATAGAGCATCTTCCTCCTCTAACATCAGATTATAGAGCATCTTCCTCCTCTACTCTTCCAACATCTAGATTATAGAGTGTCTTCCTCCTCCAACATCTAGTTTATAGAGCATCTTCTTCTAACATCAGATTATAGAGCATCTTCCTCCTCTAACATCAGATTATAGAGCATCTTCCTCCTCTACTCCTCCAACATCCAGATTATAGAGCATCTTCCTCCTCTAACATCAGATTATAGAGCATCTTCCTCCTCTACTCCTCCAGCATCCAGATTATAGAGCATCTTCCTCCTCTAACATCAGATTATAGAGCGTCTTCCTCCTCTACTCCTCCAACATCTAGATTATAGAGCATCTTCCTCCTCTACTCCTCCAACATCTAGATTATAGAGCATCTTCTTCTAACATCAGATTATAGAGCATCTTCCTCCTCCAATATCCAGATTATAGAGCATCTTCTTCTACATCAGACTATAGAGCATCTTCCTCCTCTAACACCCGATTATAGAGCATCTTCCTCCTCTAACATCCAGATTATAGAGCATCTTCCTCCTCCAATATCCAGATTATAGAGCATCTTCTTCTACATCAGATTATAGAGCATCTTCCTCCTCTAACACCAGATTATAGAGCATCTTCCTCCCATTTCTCTCAGTGCATGGCCATGCTTGTATCTTGGACTTGTTTCCTGTTTGTTTTAATCCCCAACAGATGAAGAAACCGGTTTAAATTCCATCCATGTATATTCCTGACTGTAACGAAGACCCAGTAGATCCGGTCTGAAGGCCTCTGAGCTGTGGAGACAGACTTCAGCCTCGTGTCCTGAGGAACTCTTTATTGTTTAGGTTTTGATCCATGTCTGCTGTGAAAACCCGGCGTGACGGACGGTCCGGATGGGAGAGTCTCTCCCGTCTCGACGGACGGATTCACTGCAGCAGTGTGTTTGTGCGTCTCCGCCGTGTTGTGAACACACACACACACACACACACACAGCAGAGCGGAGCGGCGGCGTGAAGGAGGAGGTCGAGCCGACCCGGAGCGCCGTCCGTTCGGGCTTCACGTGCCGCCGCCTCCTCCGGCTCTCTGAAATGCTTTGATCAGTGAGGAGAGCTTAACGGCCCGACGGCCTCAGAGTCGCTGCTGTCACGTGACCTCCTCCGACCGACGGGGCGTCGTTGTTTTTTCAGCCACGTGCCGTCGTTTCTCGCCCGCTCCCAGCCGTCAGATCGTCGTGGCCGACTTGACCTTGGAGGAGAGGACCTGCCTGAACCTCCTCTTCAGCTCCTGCATGTTGGGAGACTTGGGCCTGGCGAGGTGGAGGCCTCCTCGCCGCTTCTCCCCGTTGCCTCCTCCCAGAGCTCGGATCACCTGGAGGGAAGACAGAAAGCAAGAGTCTGAAGCGTTTTTTTTTCCCTTTCAGAACAAATCAGGACAGAGACGCCTTCAAAACAAGAGCGCACGGCGGAGCTGCATGAGTCAGAGTCGCGTTCAGAAAGTTCACGCTTGCCAATACAAAGTCTCGGATCCACGACCTGCAGGCGCTGCCGTGCAATCACTGTAACGGCCGCCTGAAAATATTGTTTCTGGACGTCGGTCCTGATGTTAACGCGAGTTTCTTTCTGCTGCTCTGTGTTCTCATTTCTATTCCTGATCCACTTAAAGCAAACGAGCTGCTGAGCAGTTCAGTTTAGCTGCTGGAAGCTTCACATTTAAACAGTAAATCTCTTCTGGTTTATCAAGCAGCGGCTTTTATCTAATGTCAATATTAATTACTGCATGTTTAAAGTATTTTAGTGAAGCTTTTGGATTCAATTATAAACCAAGGAGAGGGAATTTGCTCGCTGCCACACTAAAAAGGAAGAAAGATGTCTAAAAGCGCCCAAAATGAAACGCACCACAAGACTGGCTTCGCTCCACCAGAAAGACAAATATACAAAGCAGCCCCAATTCTGCTGTTTCAACAACTCTTTTCGGCCCAGAAGACAAACATGTGGTATTTCTGTATTTTCTGGGCATCAGTGGGAACGAAGACCGGACCCGGGATTCCCACAGAACCATCTGAACGTTCCCCCACAGAGCACAAGATCCCACAGCCCAGCAGCATCCGAGGCACCGAGGGGTCACGGGGTCGGCGGGAGGAAGGCTCGTCCCACCTCTTGACAGAGATGCAGGAAGGCGGCGTGGACTCCCTCGTGGTTCTCTCTGGCCGAGGCCTCGAAGTAGACGCCGCCTGCGGGCAGAGGGCAGTTCAGGCTCATCTCCGTGATAACAGCCAGCGCTTTTAATTCAGATTATTAAAAACAAAGCCAAAACTTTAATTTCTTTCATATTACCTGAAATTCTTGCTTCATAATTAATGATTAAGATGATTCTTGTGTTTTTAAAGTGGGTTAACTGCGTTATGAAGATCAGTCAGCTTGTCTCGCATGTGGAATCATTTCTAGAATTTCAATGTGGGCTGGAAGATATGCCCCAAAATTCATATTTCCATGTTTTTTTGTCTCAAAAATGATGATATTCTAAAATCATTATATTGATTTTTTTCTCAAAGTTTTGCCAAAAACTCTGGGTGGAAGTCAACTAATAAACAGGAACACAGGCAGTTTGATCAACCGCCAGCAGCACAAAATGAACGTGAATTCTCCAGAAAAATAAAAAAACAACAACATAATTTTAATGTTTTTTTTCCACTTTCTTCATGAACAGATATACACCAGAATGTTCAGCATCGCTCTGGTAAAATGAAAAAAAAGACAATATATATTCTTAAATTTTTTCATTTGATTTGATGATAAATAATTTGAATAAGTCTCTAACTTACTGGCAGAAATTGGCGTACACGTAAAATACAACATATTTTTAGATGTAAGTTTGATGTGAAAACAGGAGTCATGACAGTGAAACTCAGTTTCACTGTCAAAATTCACTCTGGATTCAACGCCACGAGGTTAAAAGTCACTCTGAGCCTGTTTCTATTGTACTTCCTGTTCATCATTCTCCAGATATGGTAACAGATATGGTTTTGTGGTTCACATTTGCTCCACAGTGTGGATTTAGGACCATTTTACACTGGTTGCATTATGGATCCGGATCAGATCCACACCGGAAAATTAAGTCACAAAGCAGAAGTTTCAAGCATAGATATATGGCCATAGACCATGGCTACAAGCATTAGCCCCATTGTAATAAACATCTGTATTTCTATTGGATGCGTTTTGTTTGTGGCTTGACGCCCTGCAGCTGCACCAGAGTCGCTAGCAGCTCTATTTTCTCCACATCTGGCAGCCAACACGCCATGGATTAGACGAAAGACGACGGACCCGTAAAGCCACGGCCCGCCGGATGCCGGTCCTCCAAAATAAAACTTCCCTCTTGCACTTCTCAATGGATATTTATCTGGTAGGGACGGCAAACCTCCGGCGCGGAGCTCCGGATTCACTCAGATCCAATGAAAATACAGCCGTTTATTACAATGGGGGCTAATGCTAGTAGTCATATGCATATCTATGGCCATATGGCTAAGCTTGTACCTCCTGCTGCATGAAGTAATTACCCACTACAGATCCGGATCCGTAACAGAACCCATCTAAAATGTCTCTAAACAGTGTGAAGCTGCTGGCTGCTGCAGTGTGGAGAGTAACCAGGGATGAGCTACGTTAAAGTGAGACGTAAAGTGGAGGTAAAAGTGTGGTTTAAGCCCTGGTTGTCAGGAAATAAACAGGAGAATTCTCCAAATTATTGGCCAGGTCAGGGATTTTAATAAGGCTGGATTAAAAAAAAATGGATTAAACGCAATTCTGTTTATCAACAGAAATGATTTTTAAGATTGAAAATCAATGTATTGCTTTGGTTAGAAAAATTTACCATGATTTGTTTTGGCCAAATCCCTGCAAAACGAAGCCCTCTGATCACCTGATGTGATCACCTGGTCAGACAGAAATGTGATTGATGGACCTAATCTCTCTGAACTGTGAGTCTCCAGATGTGTGAAACGCAGTGAGTGCTGATGGGAGGCGGACCGACCCAGCGAGGCTGCCAGCGTCTCTCCCTCGTCGGCAGGGACCTGCCGGGCTCTCAGCAGGTCGCTCTTGTTCCCGACCTGCAGCAGATTACGGGTTAGAAAATAGACGAGATGATGGGATTAGGGCCGGCGGGTGATCGGCGTTGTCTGCGCCGCCCGTGGAAACCCGGGCGGGGTTTCCTCGCGCTCACCAGGATGACGGGGATGTTTCCAGACGGGTGGATGCGCCGGACGTGCTGGTACAGCGGCTGGATGGTCCGGTAGCTGCTGTGGTCCGTGATGGAGAAGACCAGCACGTAGCCGTCGGCCCAGTAGATGGACCTGTTGATCTGCTCCTGGCAGTACAGGCCCTCGGCGTCGTCCTGTGAAAAACGAACCACGATTACAGATCTGAGGCTTCGGCGCCGTCAGGCGTCAGCCGCTGTCATGAAGGCATGAGGAGCAAACTGACGGTTTTCACTAAAAGGCTCACTGCCAAAGACAAACCACCGCTGGAGGACACAGTCCAGCTGCTTCAGACTCCACCAGCCGGACCACCCAGCTGCCCCCCACAGCTGCACCCGGCCTCCGTCAGCTTCTCCTCCGCCTCCTCCCGCCCGACTCATCAGCTGCTCCCATCTAATCTGAGGGAGCCGCTCCGGCCTGCCCTCCGCTATCTCCACCCCAAGTAGGAAATGAGGAGTCCTGAGGCCGGGGGCTGTAAACACGGCGCTGCTGTTCGAGGAGGTGGGGGTGGGGGTGGGGGGGTGGAGGGGTGGGGGGACGAGCCCGGCGGCGCGTTGTGCTCATTAGACTCATTGGTGGTGAGGAGAGCATCCAGAGGTCAGTCCCTTTGGCTCCTGACACATTCCTCAGATGGTTCTGAGACTTTAAAATGATCGTTCTAAGAAGGGGGTGGGATGGGGGGGGGAATGAACAGCACTGCCAGAAAGACATTGAACTTTTAATCTGAAATTCTGGAAAGTTAACTTGAGGTCGGTTTGCATTGATTCTGCAGTGGATGTGTTGATGATAACACAAGTTCACTGTTTCAGCTGCAGCTGCTTCCATTGGCTCCATATGTAGAGACTGTAGGGAGGCTAACGTCTGCTTCTGAGGAGCTAACGTCTACTGTGGGGAAGCTAACCTGTACTGTGGGGGGCTAACATCTACTATAGGGGGCTAACGTCTACTGTGGGGGCTAACGTCTGGGCCTATTCCTCTCAGCTACCTGCAGAGCCACGCAGGGGGTGTCCTGGATCTGCAGCGACACCTCCTCCCCGTCCATCGTGACCTTCCTGGAGTAGAGAGCTCCTGTAGAGGTGGAGAAGGGGTTCAAGTGGTGGACGAATGAAGGGATGAAAGCATCAATTCATGTTTTTTTCTACAATAAGCAGGAAAACAAACCCTACCTGTGTTGGCTTCATAATCTCCAATGAACCTCTTGGTCAGAAACCTGACAATCAGAGCTGGAAAGACGGAACGAAAACTGAATCAGTGATGGAGGAAACCTGAAGTTTCATGATTTCATGGGGAGTTTTTAAAAGTCTGAGTGAGCTGCTGTGTCCCAATAACCCACCTGACACTCAGCTCTTACCAAGAATTGATGGAATTTCACTCTCCCCTGACACATACTTTTGATTTTCAAGACTTTGGCGTGGACAACATGCACCAAACCAACAGTCTGCACTCAGAGGGTGATTCAGCGAGACTGCGTCAGCCTCTGCCTGTAAATGATTGTCTCATACGTTTGTCCCTGTTTGGCTTCTGGACCATGTTTATCTGTACTTTCAGAAGCTCTGTTTGAGTTAGGCCCTCTAATCCAGTCCTCATTGGCTTCACGTCTGCTGGATACTCATGAAAACTATGAGTTCAGCACTATTAAAGTTGATTTTGTGGGTCAGTTTGATTTACGTCATTAAAAAATGACGTGATGTTTGATTTTATGTGTAAAATCTGCATTAAAAGTTCCAACAAGTGTGATTTCCTTGTGTTCTGGCTTGTGCTGTTGAGTCAGTGCAGCGTCCAGTCTGCTGTGAATATGAAGAAACTTCTTCACAACATCCTTGTGCTTCGAAGCTGGAGTGACTCACTGCACCACCATGTGGTGAGAAGCAGTACTACAGGCTAGCTGGTTCGCCATTAGATTTGCCCACAGTACGAAACAGACGTGCGTCTCATGATGTTAGCAATGTCTCTTATCAAATCACTCATTTTTCTCCTTTAAGATGTTTTTTCTTTTTAATGCTGACTGATAAACGAAGGGAAATCAGGTCAACGTTCTGAGTGGTACGAAAAAAAAAAAAAAAAGATGAACATGATCTGAAACACCAGAGGGGAAAAAACAGGAGAGGCTGATGTTCACAGCATATTTCATGCAGTTTCAATTTCACGGGGCATAACTTCAAACTGAAAACAGGCTTTGAGGGCTGTGAGTTATGCTGAGAACTAGATAAAAGCAAAGGGAGTCTGTCAGATACACACTGTCACTTTTATTTGTTTAACCTCGCTTGAACTGGAGTTTTTATCGTAAATATGACAGAAAGCTGCCTTTCATTGGAAGATACTGATAGAAATCAATTACTGGTCTTATTCCTGCACTGAGTGACTCAAAACACCACCTGCTGGCGAAATCTGAACAGGCCTTGACTAGCTGGTTTGGCTGACTAATATAAGCACACAAAATAAATGAATGAATTATTGATGGTAATTTTGGATTTTGTAAATAGGAGGTGGGAGTGTTTACTGTCATTTTTCACTGTTTTCAGACTAATTCGAGGAGGGAAAAAAACATATTGTGAGTCCACTGAGTCCATTGCTTCTGTTGCTGTTTTGAGTAGACTGTCCACTAAATTATTCAGTCAGTGATGTGATTGCAAAGTGTTTCTTTTTTTCACTTTCCTTCAACAGCTACAGTATTTCTCGTTTAACTGATAAGTGCATCTTAAAAAGTTGCACTAATTACTTTGTCTGACTGATTAAACACTGTTAAACATCAGCAGCAGCAGAGTAGAGTGTTTTCCCCTGCATGAGGATGAAAACATTTTCACCTGCAGACTGGATCGAACACAATGAATAATTGATTTTAGACTAAATAAAGTGGAGCTGTCGCCTCTCACACACTGACAATAAAACAGACTCTGCAAAAGTATTTTCACACCAAGTAGTTCGTGTGGAATTTACTTCGGATTTCCTGTACTTTCAAAATGAAACTGATATTTGTAAAGGGTGCAGAGCCATAAGCAATAATCGATTTTTTTATTGACATGTATGACTTTAAATCAAAGCTAGATTAAGTCTCTAACATCTAAAAATAATGTTGCATTTTAGTTTGTCTACACAATTACATTTAATTTGTAGCAAAATGTTATAAAGCAGCTCACAGTAATTTTCTCTGTTACTTTTATTCAAGTAAGGTATTTATTAACGTTTTGTAGATGATATTTAGAGCGGGACCAGGAACGTAGTTTATTAATCTTAACTACAGACTCTTTCAATAATAATTTTAGTTTAAAAACATCAGCATAATAGTACAAAGTTAGAAAAAATAGAGTATAAAACTCGTCTTACAAAGTGCGCTTTGTCGCCCTCTGTCGTTCACAGATGTTATTGCAGACATTTTTCAACCTCAATTTTTTTCTCTCGAATTATTTCTTATCACATTAAACTCTTTGCTGTTCATTTCACGACTGTGTTACACTAAACACCACAAACTATTTTTCTGTCTAAAAGAGTCAAATAACAACAGATCCGCTTCACTGAGTTAAAAGAACAACTTGAGGAAATGATGTGAGAGTGTGATGGAGGGCTTTTCTCCCCCCGTACCGGTTTTCCCGACGTTGCTCGCCCCCAGCACCACGATCTTGACCGTCTTGTTGGGCACGCAGTCCAGGAGGGGGTACTCCGGGATGGGCACCAGCAGGAAGTTGCCCGACCCGCCGCTGTTCATGTTTCCCGGCGCAGAGTCTGCAGTCAGCCGCATCGAGCTCCCCGCTCTGCCCCCCTCCCTCCGTCTGATCAGCTGGGAAACAACCCCAAACTACCCCAAACTACCCCCGAACCCCGACCAAATCACTCCAGCGCGGCCGTAGTATTCCAGCAGAGAGGGGTTGATGCGTTTATTCCCGCAGAAGCAGCTCCTCTTGAATCCAGATCCAGTCCCGACTCCAGACTCCAGAGAGCCGCGGCGGTCCGGACTGCAGCGGTTCCAGATGTGTCTGACAGAGAGACGGGGAGGGAGGGGTGGAGACTGGCCGGGCCGTCCCCCCACCCCCAGGATCCCCCAGAGGCCAGGCTCCATGTAAACATACTCTCTGGACTGATGGACCCAACTGCTGGGTCGCGACCCCAAAGTGGGTCACCGGCTTTTATCGCCAAGCAAAGTAAAGAAGTGACCAAGAAATCAGTGTGGGGTCAAACAAGGTGAAGCAGATCATGACAGGAGAGTCTTATGCACAGATATCTACAAGTAGGAGTACTAATTCTCTATTTACTGATATAAGTATTTATTAAATACCATCAAACCAATCCACACTCCACACTCAAATGATTTATTAAAACTTGTCCGGAGTGAGAACTCTGCTTATCGGTGCATCCCGTAATGTTTATCATATGGAAGATGTCTGTTTCGCGCAGTTGCCAAATAAACTAGTAGAATCGTCCATCCGGTAGAAACATGAAAACATGTGTGAGCCTGTTAAAAACAAATTAAGAGTCAAATTGATGAGGTGAAGAATTTTTGGAGTAAATTGAGCATAAAACTAATTGACAGTACTCTACCACCACATCGTATTACTATTATTATTATTATTATTATTATTATTATTATTATTATTATTATTATTATTATTATTATTATTATTATTATTGCATTATATTCAACAACATGCTAATGCATTTTATATTTTGTTCATATAAGAACTTTTTTTTAAAAAAAGACATTTCTTTTGACTTTTTCAATGATTATTTTAGATATTTTTGAAAAACAGACACAAAAGTTTTCTTGACAACAACTCAGTTTTTTCTCCCACGTATGTTTCCAGAGTCGGTGTTCTAGCTTTATAGAGATATATTCATGTGCAAGAAAATGTTTCTTTTTTTCCCCCAAAAAATTCACAAAATAAATTATTTGTTTTTAATGCTGAAACAATTATTACAAGTTCATCAAAACAAGATCAAATGAGGGAAAAAATCATAAATACTTAATTTAAAAATGTTCTTTTTACAATCATGAAACAGAAGGTCTCCTTTTTTCAAGGGATTATTATTAGTTTTTCCAATAGTATCCTTGAAGAAAAAATCGCTGATTCTGTCCCAGTTTGAACCGAAGTGACCGCAGTGCGCGTGCGCAGTGGCGCTCGCTCGCATCTCGAGGCTGGACGGTCGGAAGTAGTGACGCCTCACTAGTCACGCCTTCAAAATACAACACCAACTCAAAAACAAAAATAAAAGAATATGTCGTGTTTAGGTGTGGAGAACACGAGAAAACGAGCCCGTGTGAATATTATAAGGACTATTTCAACCTATTAGTTTAACTGTCCCACCATCTTTCAATCAGAGAAATGAAGGATTCTCGAACATGCAACAGATGAAAATGATCAGAATGAAATCTGTGAGAAAAATATCACAATTTCTGACCTCTGAATAATCACATTTAAAACATTCAAAATGAGAGAGCCCCGTTCACCTGAAAGTCATCCAAAAACATACATTTTGAAGATAAACAAGCACAAAAAGGTTCAGTATTACTGCTAATGCTTTAAAGGTTATTACAATTGAACATAAAAAAGCATAGATACAGAAGAAAAGTGGATTGATCACAGCCATATGACAAGAAAAAAAACAGTACAGAAAATTAAAAAATGGAAAAGTACTAGCAGTACTAAAAATGAAGTACCACACGGAAAAGTATTTAATTACACTGATAATGGAAGACGTTTGATCCAATTAAGACATTGCAATAAAAAATATAATATATTATTTAATTACATTGATGACAACAATAACAACTATTATTATTATTATTATTATTATTATTATTATTATTATTATTATTATTATTATTATTATTACAGCATTTAAAGCCTTTGACTGTTTTAACGCTTAACTTTTTTTTTAAATCGTTTTTATGTTTTTCGACCTGCGTGTTACTGTGAAGCTCCGCCCCGGAGGAAGTCGCTCTGACCCGGTCTGACTTGACAGGACTCCCGGGCGAAGGACGGTCGGCTCTCCCGGAACTCTCCCGGAACTCTGCAGCCGTATCGGCTCGGATTCTTTCCACATCGGGGTTCGGTCCAACATGGCGGCTTACGGATGGAAATACTGATGACAGTCCGAAAGATCGCCTCGATTTGTACGATGGTAAGCTGCTCGGACCCCGCCGGGCTGTGGCCGGTCCGCGGTCCCCGCTCACCGGACTCCGCTCGGAGGTCCCCGGGCCGCGGTCCGCTCGGTCTCCTCGCCCTCCTCGCCCGGGTCCCCTCGCCCCCTCGCCCCTGTCCGCGCGGCCCCGGTCTCCGGTCCTCTCGCCCCGGTCTCCGGTCCCCGGTCCCCGCGCTAAGTGGCGTTGCTCCGCTCGGACGCTAGCTGCTAGCTGCTAGCATGCATGCTAACGCCAGCGTGATAACAACAGCGGGTTTCCAGAAAGTTGTTCCGCTCTGGGTGTCCCGGCTCCGCTAGGACCAGTCCGGGACAGTTTCCACCCACGAACCGAGCGCGGTGGATGAATTATTGTCCTTTTTTTTGTCTTAGCGTGGACTTTGTTTACATGTGGGGAGAGCAGGGTGGACGGCTAGCTAGCTTAGCCCGATAGCCCACCGCCTGCTCCGCGTATGAAAAGTTATTTTCCAGCAGCTTATTGAGACAGTCTGGACACTTCTCTTCACTTCAGGCCATTTAGCAGCTCTTACAGTTGGAGGGTGTTGAATTAAAAGGTGAAGGAGGGGTGTAGCCAGCTGGCACTGCTGTCAGGAGACCCACCCTGGACCACTGGTCACATTTAGCTGATGAGGAATTACTCAGCTCGGTGTGTGTGTGTGTGTGTGTGTGTGTGTGTTCAATCAAAACAGAAGCTGAAGTTTACCACATTTAAAGAAAAGCGAGCTAACAAACTCCAGTTTTCAAGTGCAGTATTATTAAATAAATCTAATTTTCTAATGAACTAATCCTTTATCTCTCCGGGGAAATTGGGAATGTCATTGTTTTCTCAGCCTGCTGTAAAGGAAGTGCTGACCTGTTGAACGACCGATTGCTTTTTCTGTTAGAGGGTCCTGATTTTTATTGGTTTTGAAAAGTGTTTGGCTTCACTGTAAAGCTTTTGCCAGCCACAGATCAATAAGCCGATCTGCAGAGACCCAGAGAGACCTGTTTGACCGGAGCGGCCCACCAGTGAGCGCAGCCCTGTTGTCAGGAGATAAGCTTGAAGATCCTGCTTCCTGGGGTCAGAGGTCATTTGTATCTTAAAAGCCCGCTAGCTCCTCTGGCTCAACTGCAGCGTGCTGCTGGTTGGGAGCAGTCCAAGGTCAAAAGGTCAGACGCTGTGACTGTACTTGCTCCGGATGCCGAGGCTCCGTCTTGGTTAAACCTGGCAGATTAACTCGTCCCGCCGCTCCGTCCTCAGCTGACAGGCGGCTCGCCACGACGAGTCTGCCGCCGCCTCTCTCTGAATCCGTCGGATTGTTACACCAGGCCGTGTAACACACTGACAGGAGGACTCAACGTTAGCGGGGCGCCGGCACGATTCTCCAGTCCTGTTTGCCCCTTTGGCAGCTAAACAATGGCCGCCTGCAGTCCGTCTGCTTTGGTTGTTTTTGCTCTCTGTAGGGAATCAATTAGAGGCGATCGGACCGTGAAAATCACAATTAGCGCTCGTGGTGTTGGGATGTGTGTGTGAACGCCACCAGGCCGAGGCCGAGCCTTTCTCCTCGCCGCCTGTCGGCATCCGGCTGGCCAGCGGCTTCCTGAGCCGCGGCTTCAGCAGGTCCTGGTTTCCCTCGTCACGCCGCTCGTCTCGTCGTGCGCTTCGGGTTCGAGCCCCGGCGGCGTGCAGCTCGTGTTTTTCCGCCTCGCATCTGTGATGATGAGTTAAGAGCAGCGTGACTCGGCTGGCCAAAGGAAAAGCTTCGTCATCATCGTCATGCTTTATCACTCCTTCCTCCTACTTCCTATATTCTCTCTCTGTCTCTCCTGCTCTTCCACTTCCTCTCTCTCTCTTAAAGTTTACAGCTGATCTTCAAAATGCTTCCAACGAATGAAAAACACTAATTTCGAGGGGATTTCTGATGTTTTCCTAGTTTTACTGGTAGCTGACTTTAAGTGTTATTGATTCATCAGAACTTTAACTGTTTCGCTGCTTTGCTCAGTGGCTGTCCTCCGTCCCGTTCAGCAGAGTGTAATCATTGAGCTCCTCAGACAGCCGGTCTCCTCACTCTCACTGGTCGAGTGTTGTTTTCCCCCGCAGGGCGCCAATGCCTCTGCCTTGGAAAAGGAGATTGGACCGGAACAGTTCCCCGTGAACGAACACTACTTCGGGCTGGTCAATGTGAGTGTCGGCCGTCCGGACAGCTCTGGGTGTGTGTCCTGAAGGTGTGTGTCCCCCTCTGAACCCCGTCTCCGCCTCTCCGTCTTCCCCTGGCAGTTTGGGAACACCTGCTACTGTAACTCGGTGCTGCAGGCGCTGTACTTCTGCAGGCCGTTCAGGGAGAAGGTCCTGGCCTACAAGGTGAGCGGCGCTCGGCGCTCGGTTCAGGAAGCGGCTCCCTGGAGCAGAGGAGGCGTTTCAGCAGCGTGTATCGCCCCCCCCCCCCCTCTCAGGTGCAGCCTCGGCGGAAGGAGTCCCTCCTCACCTGCCTGGCCGACCTCTTCAACAGCATCGCCACGCAGAAGAAGAAGGTCGGAGTCATTCCCCCCAAGAAGTTCATCTCCCGGCTGAGAAAAGAGAATGGTACGGAGGAGGAGAGGAGCGACTAGAGCCGTGAAACGAGTGCTTCAGCCCCCTCCCTCTGTCTCCCCTCCTCCCTCCAGAGCTGTTCGACAACTACATGCAGCAGGACGCCCACGAGTTCCTCAACTACCTCCTCAACACCATCGCCGACCTGCTGCAGGAGGAGAAGAGCCAGGAGCGGCAGCAGAACGGGAAGCTGGTGCACAACGGCGGCGGCAGCGAGGGCGGAGGAGGGGGAGGGGGAGGGGGAGGAGGAGGAGGAGGAGGGGGGGGGACGGACGGCGACGGGGGGAAGGAGGCGCAGCAGACGTGGGTCCACGAGATCTTCCAGGGAACGCTGACCAACGAGACGCGCTGTCTCAACTGTGAGGCCGTGAGTCCCGCCGCCGGGAAAAATGCTAAAATGTCTCAAAAGTTGTGGAGGACATCGTGATCCAGATACAAAACCTTCACTTTCTTATCTTAAACTGGCAGATTTTCATCAGAAAACGGAATCGAAAAGCCCTGATAAGAATAAAACAAATAGCAAAAGCAGGAAGTTGAGCAGTAAAGCTGTTATAAATGCAATTAGAAATTCAACTACGGTTAAAAGAAATGACAAAAATCATGAGAAGCGAAGCAGTCATCGCTGATTCTCTCCGTTCCACCGCGTCTCCCTCTGCTCGCGCCGCAGGTGAGCAGTAAAGACGAGGACTTCCTGGACCTGTCGGTGGACGTGGAGCAGAACACGTCCATCACGCACTGCCTCCGGGGCTTCAGCAACACCGAGACGCTGTGCAGCGAGTACAAGTATTACTGCGAGCAGTGCCGCAGCAAGCAGGAGGCCCAGAAGAGGTGGGAGGAGCCGGCGTCCGGCCCGCCGGGTGCTCCATTAGCGCCGAGGCATCAGAGCGCCGCCGCTGACCCGTTTCCTCCTCCTCCTCCTCCTCCTCCTCAGGATGAGGGTGAAGAAGCTGCCCATGATCCTGGCGCTCCACCTCAAGCGCTTCAAGTACATGGACCAGCTGCACCGCTACACCAAGCTGTCCTACCGCGTCGTCTTCCCGCTGGAGCTCCGCCTCTTCAACACGTCCGGGGACGCCACCAACCCCGACCGCATGTACGACCTGGTGGCCGTGGTGGTGCACTGCGGCAGGTAGGGGGCGGGGCTCAGTGACAGCCCTTTTACTTTTAAATGAGTGTTTTATTAGAAATCAGTTCATTATTTCATCCACATGCTCTAAAACCCAAAAGTTTATGAAGGTTTCATATTTTTTTTTCTTGATGATCGAATTCAAAAATGAAAGTGATGCATATTTATTTTGATTTATTGCTCATAAACTGAGTTATTTCAGCTTCTGTTGTTTTAAATCTGACTTGAAAATAAAGAATAGAAAAGAAATAGTTTATTAATCAATAAAGGAAATTCATTTAATGAAACTCAAGATTAAATAAGTCCAGTTTTTTTAGAAATTGCTATTAATTCTTGGATGATGTCAACAATTATGTTTTTTAAAGTTGCGATTGATCGCATTTGGCTCAAAGAACAGAAATCGAGGATAAAACTAATTCTCCTCTCCCGTCATTGAGACTTGATTGTTTTTCCATCGCTGCGCGGTTCTGGTGAATTATGAGGAGATTCTTTATTTGAAGCTTGATTGAAGTTCCATGTCCTCTCTCCCGTCTCTCTCCCGTCTCTCTCCCGTCTCTCTCCCGTCTCTCCCCCGTCTCTCCCCGTCTCTCTCCCGTCTCTCCCCCGTCTCTCTCCCGTCTCTCTCCCGTCTCTCCCCGTCTCTCCCCGTCTCTCCCCCGTCTCTCTCCCGTCTCTCTCCCGTCTCTCTCCCGTCTCTCTCCCGTCTCTCTCCCGTCTCTCCCCCGTCTCTGTCCCGTCTCTGTCCCGTCTCTGTCCCGTCTCTCTCCCGTCTCTCTCCCGTCTCTCTCCCGTCTCTCCCCCGTCTCTCCCCCGTCTCTCTCCCGTCTCTGTCCCGTCTCTGTCCCGTCTCTGTCCCGTCTCTGTCCCGTCTCTGTCCCGTCTCTCTCCCGTCTCTCCCCGTCTCTCCCCGTCTCTCTCCCGTCTCTCTCCCGTCTCTCTCCCGTCTCTCCCCCGTCTCTCCCCCGTCTCTCCCCCGTCTCTCCCCCGTCTCTCCCCCGTCTCTGTCCCGTCTCTGTCCCGTCTCTGTCCCGTCTCTGTCCCGTCTCTCTCCCGTCTCTCTCCCGTCTCTCTCCCGTCTCTCCCCCGTCTCTCCCCCGTCTCTCCCCCGTCTCTCCCCCGTCTCTCCCCCGTCTCTCCCCCGTCTCTCCCCCGTCTCTCTCCCGTCTCTCTCCCGTCTCTCTCCCGTCTCTGTCCCGTCTCTGCTCGTCAGCGGTCCAAACCGTGGACACTACATCACCATCGTGAAGAGCCACGGCTTCTGGCTGCTGTTTGACGACGACATCGTGGAGGTAAGAGCCTCCAGCAGCAGCAGCAGCTCAGCGCTGAGATAACTGCAGGCCTGTCCAGGTTCTCTCTGCTTCTATTTTAAAGATTAATGTCTCTGGTTGCTCCATATTGAACTTAGCGGTGAGACGATGCGTCTCCGTTTGGATTGGAGGCTGGAGACGAGCCTGTCTGAAGCCATGTATTACCCCAGAGCTGTTTGCTCTATGTGTGTCTTGACAAACGGTGCATTCTGCACTAAACCCAGTGGAAAAACAAGCAGCAGGTGTTTTCACTGCTTTAATGTTTTACAGAGAAAGTGTAAAAATAACAAAACTACCGCGTGAAGTTATTATACTATTAACTCACTGTGAAAATAATTAAACCAGGATTAATTTTACTGGAGGATTCCTTTGAATTTGCCGACATCGACCTGTAAAATATGTATAAAATAAAGATAAATCAGATGAAATCTACTCTCTTATTCGAGGAGTTTGAACTCTATAGTTTTTTTTTAGAGATTGAATCTTGAGTTCATTCAGCCTCGTGGATCCAGAACCACTGAAATGAAAGTTATTGACACTATTCGGTTTTAAATAATCGCTGCAGACGAAGCGTCGGTGTGTGTCTGGATGTAAAGGATTGAATTTAACCTCAGATTCCACTTCACGTCTCAGGCTCTCCGGTTGTTTTGCTCTTGGAGTTTTTCCGTTGCCGTTCCAAACAGACTCCAGTTTCCATAACGAGGCGAGACTGAGTCTCCGGCTGAACGACGGCAGGATATTTAAAGAGCTCCTAAAGTCTGCGCTGCCCAGAAAGCATCGTCCTCTTGATGAGTCTGCTGAAACGTGATGAGCGGAAAGCCGCGGCGGCGGGAGGGATTCCTGAGGGCTCCGCCCCCCTGCTGGGCGAGCCGCCGGAGGGAAGACGACCCCTTCCAACATCTGGAGGGTTGTGGAAACTTACTGTCTGCGTCACGGCCGCTTACCTCCCCACCTGGAGCCCAAACCGCAGCGCATTGCTCGAAAACGATAGAAATGGTTAATCCTTTTAGGCTCTGATCAGAACTTTGTCAGCCACGTCTGTCTCTGCAGCTCCTGGATCTGTTTCTGTAAAACATCGACTGTAGCTGTTTGGACTGTTTTGATGGATGAAATGTCAGCTTGAAGCCAAAAAGCAGACGATAAATGTTAGGTTGAAGCAGCTGAAGCCCGCCGAGCCGCTGGGAGTCGGCCAGTTTTCCACAGGACTCTCCCTGAAGTCACGCTTCTCTTCTTCTTCTTCTTCTCCTCCCGCTGCAGAAAATCGACGCGCAGGCGATCGAGGAATTCTACGGCCTGACGTCGGACATTTCCAAGAACTCGGAGTCGGGGTACATCCTGTTCTACCAGTCGAGAGACTGACCCTCTGGACGGCGGAATCCCCAGCAGACTGTCCACCCCTGAGGGGGGGGCGGAGCTCCACCCAGTACCCGGGCTTCATTCCCTGTAGGCGGAGCTTTGCACTGGAGCGCCACCGGGGCCGGCGGGGGCGCGAGCGGGGCGCGAGTCAGCCTCCTGGATTCCCACTGTCCTCACTGCGACAAGCACTTTACAGCACCGAGAGGAAGGAGCGCGGCCGAGCGCTGGCTTCGCACTGCGGCGCCGAGCAGCGACAATCCAAGAGGCTGACATCGTGCGCCGAGGTCAAAGGTCGAGGGGCCGCGGAGCAACCGGTCGGTAACGGCGCGGGACGACGGAGGCCGTCCGTCCTCCGATCGGCGAGCCGCCACCGGTCACCACATTCTTCCTTCGGTTTGTTTTCCTGTGCGTGTTGAACACAGCGCTAGAGAGGCTGACCACAGCTTCACTTTACATTTATCAGCTTTAAGAAGGAAGCAGAACAAAAACCAAGTCCTTGAAGTTTCACTACCTTTTAGCGGCTGAACAGCTGGAATGTCTCCCGAGTTATGAAGCGGTGCTGAAGACCAACAGTGTTAAGAGCAGAAAACTGAACGAAGCTGCTTCTGTTTTCAACTGTACGACACGAGTGATGCAAACAACACAAAAACACTTTTTTTTTTTTATTTTCCAGTGACTTAACCGTCAAACTGTATAATATTTAAGTTTTTTTGTGCGTAATTTCACTTCACCGCTCACTCGCAACACCACCATGTGGCACAAAGTGGTACTGCAAGGCTAACGCGCTGCTGCGGCGCGTTTGATGACATTCACTACTGACAGCGGCGTTGACGTTAACTTTATCCAGCTGCACAAAACAAAAAACTGGTTTTAAATTATGAAATCCAAATTCATGCATCACATCTTTCATGTTCTATAATTTGAGTTGAGATATGATGACATACTCTCCGCTGTGGCGGCGTTATGCTTCCTGAAGCCACATTAAACGGTCAGTCCTGTAAGCTCCATTGTACTGTGCTTTCCAACGTTCTCATGTACAGATCATTTGTATTTTTCTGTTATTTTCGTGATTCCTGTCGTCACTCCGTGAGCTCGGAGTCGGCCAAAACCACCGAAGATTGAGAGGAAAGCTCTCCCATCAGGAGCCGGAATGCGGTAAACGTTAAGGAGACGCTCGCCAAGTGGAGAGAGACTGCTGAGTGGTGCCATTACGAGTCACGCCCGGTGCCACAAAGTTTAACAAAACGCAACATAGGAAGACGCTGATTCCAGTATTTCAACATAAAGCTGGTTGTTTGTGTTGTTTCAACATGTCAGACTTTGTTAAATGCCAGAAATATGCACATTTGTACCTTTTTGGGTTTGTTTTTTTTAAAGGGACACAACAGAAGTACGTTTAGTTGACTGGCTCTAAACAGCCGAACGCCACACTACAGGTGCAGCAGGTCAGACGTCCGGTTCCAGCCGGTTCCAGCCGGTTCCAGCCGGTTGGAGACCGACTGTGTCTTATTTGTCTTTCAAGCGGCTTCATCTCCTTCAGCATCTCTGAAAAGCGAACCAGATTATATCAGTCTGCATGTTTAATCTGTATAAATACCAGTAACTCCAAGAATCCCACAAACCTTTGAAATCTTCCTTCTTTTCCACCGCGTTGTTTTAAATCTGATCTATTGACCTGAATATTGGTGGAATACTCAGAACATCCTCACCGCAGCTGAAAGACCAAAATATCTAGTTTTTAGATCGTTTGTTCGAATGAATGTTGGGGGGAAAAAAACTTCTTTTGTTTCAAAGAAAAAGTGTTAAATTGGAGCCATTTGGGCAACAATCTTCCTCATCACCTGTTTCTTTTTTATTTTAGCCACACCAAGTTTATTCTGAAAGGGTTGATTTTTACACTCGCTCGCGAAGCCGTTCAGGTCTTCACCTCTGAGGGGTCAAGGGTCACATGAATGTTAAAAACGGCCGCTTTACTTCGTTTGGCACCGCTGTGGATTCGGCCGCGTTGGTTTATTGTGAAGTCGCTCGCTCTCCAGTCAGGAAGTCCAGTAGAAACATTAACGTCACGATGGATCACATCCTGTTTCCTGACGCCAGGCTGCTTTCCTGACGACGAACAGAATGAAAAAAATCCTTAAAAACGTATTGTAATTTGACGATGATGTGAAAACTGTTAAAAATTCTTGGATTTCCCTCACTAAAAGATTCATATCTAATAATAAGAATCCAGGAAGTGTCGATTGATCTTGGAATTTTTTCGTCAAGAATTCCCAAAACGTCCACAAGATGTGTTATTTAGTTCTTCACAGGCGACGTTTTGATGGAACGAAAACTTTTTTTTCAGCAGCTACAAAGGAAATTTTAAAAGATAAGTGGGAGTGACGGGAGCAGCGAGTGACTTCTGGGATCGGAACGGAACGACTTTCATTTAAACCAAATTCTGTTTCTACTCTCGGCTTTAAGGACAAATTCAAACTTCACACAAACGAGCACATTTCTTTGGGAGACTAAAGTCCAGGGATGAACTCCTGAGCTGGTGACGGACAGAATATTTAAAACTCTCACTAAAACAAGGTGTTTTTCTTTTTCTATTTAAGTTGTATTAATATTATTCTGAATGTTCACATTAACTTTTTTTTCTTAGATGTTCCACTCGATTTAAATATATTTTACTTGCCTGCCATTTGTGTGTAGGCAGTTTTATTTTGAAACGGTGTTTGGGTTTATTTTGGACAGTGAATGATGAGAGAAGATGGATACATGAATTCCAGATTAATTGGAATATAAGTGACTGACTCAAATAATCTGATCTAAATCAACATTTACAGGCACATCTAAAAAAAAAAGAAATGTTTGAAGAAGTTCAATATTTTTCATCAATCATTTCTGAAGGTGAAACCCAAACATATTGATAGAAATATTCATTCTGTGTGTAATGAATCAATAATGTTTGAGTTTCACTTTGTGAAGTGAACTTTATTATATTCTAATTCTTTGAGCTGTAGCTGTAAATGCTTCCACTTGACATGACGTCTGGAACCTTATTCTGAAACTCAATCCTGAAAATAAAAAGAAAGATGTTCTTCCTCTCGCCTGATGTTAATTGGCTCACTTTTGGCCATGATATTTAAAGAAAAGAAATATAAAAAGCTCTCATTTCGAAGGCTTCATGTGTTCTGTTTTCACCTTGTTGGAAGAGAAATATACTTTGGAGTCCATGAAGGAATATTAAAGTTGTAAAAAGTTTCCATTTCTGTCTGTCAGACTGTTTTCTTAAATTGTCTTGTTGCCTGAATCAACACAAAGTGTGTGATTTATTTTTAATATATTTATATTAAAAAGCAAAGAGAGAATCAATGGTATTTCATTATCAGGAACTGAAATCAGAAATTTTAATATAATTCTGTTTTCCTGGATTTCATCTAACAGGAATTTACATTGTTGAAGGATAAATTTATGATTTGTTGTGATTCAATTCAGCTTTATTTGATTGAACAGCAAAGAAAATTAAATTTGAATAATTTATGTTTATTGATAATTAGTGCTTTTTTCAGATTAAACATATTCAGCTTGATTTTCTTTTGAATGGATGAAAAAACTCATTTATTTAATAAGTAATCAATAATACTGATGTATTATTGATTAATGAATTTAACATAGCAAAGTAAAGTGGTCTCATGAACCCGTAACGGATCCATCAGTCAGAAAACTTGTTCACTGGATTCGTTTTTCTTTTTGTTGCAGGTCTTTCTTGTTTTAAAAGTGGCACAACTTCATCACTCATCCGATTGACCATTATGATTTTTGGTGTGGATTTTTAAGTAGGGCGTCGTCGGCATAGAGGGAGAACTTTTTCCCAATAAGACGACTTTTACACTGATAAAATATCACCAATCACAGCAAAAACAGGATGGATTTTATTAAATGTTGAATTGCAGAAGAAGCACAGATAGCTAAATGCTTGTTTTAAAGGCATCATGGGAAATTAGGGAATAAATAACTATAACTGACTGCTGGTCGTCTGTTTTTTACTGACTCGTCAAGATTTTACAACAAAAAGTCGAATACATTTTAAAGATTTCTGAACATCTTAATGCATTCAGGAAACATTTCTTCTTCAGCGGAGCTAAAGAAAAGGATAAAGGTCTTTGAGTTTTAAATCTTGTCTTTCCTCTCGATAATCTTCCGCACTTTGATTATTTTCTTTATTTAAAGACGATTCTGCTGAAAGACAGAGTTCTACAGATGGACTGTATTCATCTCGAAGTCAAACAACACCTGCTGTCAACTTCCAGGACCTCTGCAATTTTATTCTTTTTACAATTTAGTGACCGTCACCAGCCCTGACAGAGGTAAAAGGTCGAGTACCTCATACCTATGATAGAGGGCAGTGTGACACCACGTGGGGGTTGTGAAAAGTTGTGAGGGTGGGGGGACTAACTCGATGGAGATCACAGAGCTGAAGGTACAGATGATAGAGGACACTAACCAGGGTCTGGGCGGTGAGGGGGAACAACCAGCGTGTTCGGGTAGATTCTACACTGCACAGTGAGTCTGAGCAGAGGCTGGAGTGACCATGTAGACGTGCATGTGATGTGACCCAAACAGTCCGGAGTCCTGCACCAGGCACAGCGGGGTGGCGGGGAACTGGAACCGCTGTGCCTGCTTCTACAGATGTTCTAATGGTGTCCAACATTTTATTCACAGTTGATAATCTCAGATGTAAAGGATCTTCATTAAATTCTCTGGACTTGGTCTCAGACTTTATTAAAGCCTCAGAGATGATTTGTGATGATTAGAACCGACCTCGATCCTCTTCTTGGAGCTGACAGAGCTTCATATGTGACTTCTTCACATTTTGAAAATGCAAATGACTAAACTGACTCTGACTGTTGTTTTTATTATTATTTGTCTTAAAATTTTTTCTGTGTCTAAACTTTCCTGTCATCTTCTGCTGGAGGTTTCACTGTCTCCAGACTCTGAGTATTCCTTTTCCAGATGTTTTGTCTCTTTTGCTCTCAGAAACTTTGCGCTCCCGTCTCTCAGTGAACAGCTGCACAGATTCAGCCTGGCTGCTGGCTGCTGTTTTTAACTTAAAGACTGAATTTATTTAATGAGCGTATTTACCTGTTTTTAATGACATTTTGATACCGGAACTTTCAGAAAAAGCCACATTAAGAGTAAAGAGTCCAGAGATGAGAAAGATGTTTGATGTTATCAGTCGCTTTTATTTCCCGCTTTATGCTGACGTCTGAAATAAGGATCCAGTTTTTCAGCTACAATCTTTCAAAAAGCATCAAAATCTGACTGATATTTCATTTCTCTGAACTTGTATGATAATCTGCTTTACTTTTTATGGCTCCATTTGCATAGTGGAGCTGGTTAATGGGGAATTAAAGGTCTTATTTGATATACTCAATTATATTTAATCAATTATATTATCAATTATATTTAGGATGTGGCAGCTCCTCGGTCAGACCAGATGTGTGTGACCTGCTGGTCTTTAAGAGAAAAACAATCTGAGTTCCTTAAAATGCAGAAAAGTAAGAATTATTGACTGATTTCAGGTTGAACAATTAGAATAATGAGTCAATATGAATCCTGCTGCTGCAGGAAACAAACACGAGTCGATGTAATCTGTACACTCACACACACACACACACACACACACACACACACACACACGCTCGGCTTCAAAAACGTGATTTTCTCAGTCAAGTCTAGTTGCAATTATTTGACTTCAAAACATGTTGGAGCAGAGTTTTGTTTCAGTTATGAAGCCTGAGGGAAGCAGCTGGAATCTGAACCTCACACAGCTGGATCAGACGGACGGTTTTCTTCTTAAAGGTTCCAGAGAAATCAGTGGAATGATGAGTTGAACTCTCTTCAGCGACGATTCAGAGGCAGGAAAATCACTCTTAGTGGAAGATGGTACAAATAACAGCAGACTGAAACCTTAAGTTGGGAAGTTTTTATATTGTTAAAAGTTTTTATGGTTTGACAGAAACGACTGGGACAGAAGAGAAACGGACAGGATTCAGGTTGTAGTTTATAGAGACCTGGGGCCTCATTTAGGAACGTTGCTCAAAGCTCTAAATTCCTGAAAGTGGCGTACGACACTTCCCACGCCAAGGTCAGTATTTAAAAAATTGCCGACAAGATGTTTTCTGGTGTAAATTAATTTTAACAGCGTGACTGAAGTGTGAAAACATCAGAACCAAGTGTGGTCAAGCTGGGGTGTTTCGGGTCGCAGTACCAGAATGTTTTAACGCAGTAACCTGTGCACAGTTCAGACAACACCTCCATTTACAATGCCTTTATAAAAACCGAGATTTGATTAAGAAAAAAAAAAAAACATGGAGGAAAAAAGGCAAAACAGCAGACACTGAATGCAGGAAAACAGAAGAAGTGTTGTGTGGAGACGATGACAAGCAGCTACGCTCTGTTCTGTAGATCTAAGTAGCAAAAAAACTGTGAAATGATGATACACGTTATGTACACTGATGATTATTATTACTGCATCTTTTTCCAGATAATCTCATAGCTTCGTCTCGTCTCTTGATCGTCCCGGCGGCTCGCTCTTCCAGGGTTTGGTTTTTATCGTCGTGCTGAAACTTTAAAAAATAGACATTTTGTTTGCCGACGACGCCGTGAGTTCAGTATAAAAGGTGAGTCTGTGCAGCCCGGCGGGGGGACGGCCAGCCCGGCGGGGGCCCGGGCCAGCCGATGGGTCTCTGTGGAGGCAGCAGGAGGCGCTGCTCCGCCCGGTCCTCGCCCTCCATCATACCACGGTCTCCGACCCGGAGACCTTCCCCGTGAAGAAGTCCCAGAAGTTGGTCTTGGCCTCCTCGGCCTGCGGGGTCTGCTGCCTCACCCAGATGCTGCCGCCGTCGCCGGAGCAGCCGCCCCCGCCGCCCCCGCCCCCGACCCCCAGGGTGAAGCTCAGGGTGGAGCCCAGCGGGCCGCGGCGCTCCGGGGGGTCGCAGTCCGGACCCTGGAGCCTGGAGGGGGGCTGGGCCAGGCTCAGCAGGTTGTGGTGGGAGTGGAACTGACGCATGTGGCGGATGGATTTACCTGCAGGGGTCTCGCCTGGAGGTCAAAGGTCAAAGAGCCAAAATTAATTCAAACTCTCAGAAAAACTCTCTTTAATCAACATTGTTAAACTGGTGATCGATTCTTAAAGAAAGAAAACCTTCAGTTAATTCTGAATTTATCCATTTTTTTATTGGATTATTTCAATTTATTTAGTATTTCATATTTAAATATGCTTATTTATTTATTTATTTATCTTTGCTTAATTTTATCCACGTGTGTTCAAGTGAGACACTGATCTGGATCACTGCTGGAATTAAGCTGCAACTCCCCCTCTCACCGCCAGGTGGAGCTGTCGCCTCATCTATTACCAAATCAGCGCTTCTGTCTCAGTTTTCTCTTTTTGACATTCTATATTTGAGCTGTTGGATAAATGTTTGACTTCTTCGCGCTTTCCTTTTTTTGAATGTCTAAAAAAAATTTGTTTAAATTTTCCAGAAATTTTGATTTTGCCTTAAAAATGTTCTTGTCTGGACTCTTTTGTTTGCTGTTTCATCTTGTGAATTTGCATGAGAGCAGACACAACTTTTTGTGCATTTGTTGTCACAAGTGTGTTAAAATAAATCAAGTGTTTTTTAAAGTAATTCCACTGATTAACCGAGAACCTGGCGAGCGCCGGACCCTCACCGTATCGGCTGTCCTGCCGCTTCCTGTTCTGGTTCAGCTTCAGGACGTTGAGGAAGACCTCGCTGGTCAGGCTGCCCTCGCCGCCGCTGCCGTCCGGAGGGAAGAGCGGCGACGGCGGCTCCAGCGGGGACAGGCTGCCGCTGGACGCCCCCACGGAGTCCAGGGAGGCCCCGGTGTCCCGCCGGCCCCCCGACTCGCCGCCGCCCTCCACGGTCAGGTGGCTGCCGCTGCGGACGGACGGGGATGGGGTCGGATCGTGACGGACGCTCAAGCTTCCCGATTCCACGGCGGCGGCGGCGGCTCACCTGAGCTTCCTGCGCAGCAGGTAGTCGATGATGTCCGGGTCGGTCTGGATGAGGCTCATCAGCACCTCCTGCTGGAGCTCAGCGGAAACCTGCAGGGAGACGGGACGGCTTAGAGAACGAGTCCCGCCGGTTCCGCCCCGGCCTGACCCTGGCCTGACCCCGGCGTACCGTGAACAGCCTCTTGTAGTTCTGTATGAGCAGCAGCGTGATGCTGATGATGGCCGTGCTGTCCTCGATGCCCATGGCGTGAGGACTCCCGTCGCCGCCGCGCTCCCTCTGCAGGAGGTTCGGCCCGAAGATCACCGCCAGGTTGGCGGCCGTCATCTTGTTCCCGGTGATCTGGGACGGAGGGAGGGACGGTTCTGTCAGTGAGGGGGTGGAGGCGGCGCTGCGGGCGCGCGGGCGAGGCCTGACCTCCTCGTCGTTGGTCCCCACGCTGTCCTGGGCGAAGCTCTGCACGGTGTGCAGCAGGCCGAGGAGGCGCAGCAGCGTGTCGCAGTTACAGGGCGGCAGCAGGTAGAGCAGCCGCTGCAGGTACTGCAGCTGGTCGGCGCCTCTCAGGACTGGAGGACGAGAGGGACACCATGCAGACAGCTGTGTGTGTGTGTGTGTGTGTGTGTGTGTGTGTGTGTGTGTGTGTGTGTGCGTACGGTTGGCGTGCAGGAAGGCGGGGTACAGCTCCCGGGGCAGCAGCGGATCCGGCATGTCCCTCAGGAACTCCTTGAGCAGCGCGGCCACGTCGTGGACGCTGTGCTCCTCGTCCAGCTGGACGTCCACGCCCACGTCGAAGTCCTCCCGCAGCTGGGGGGACAAACGGGACCAATCAGGACCAAACGGGACCAAATGGCACCAAAAGAAAAAGTTTCAGTTCATAAATGAACAACTGTGTAAATCTCGTTGTGTGTCATGAATTATGTGGAGAGTCTATCGTGTTTTTTCAGATGACGTCATTTATGTGGTTTGTCTGATGCCGTTTCCTCACCTGTCGCACTCGTTTCTTTGAACTCCCAACTCGGAAAATTCCAACTGTTTGAAGACCTGAAGACAGAAAAGGGAGGGCAATCAATCAATTAATCAATCAATCTATCTATCAGTCAGGAAAGCTACTATCCTATAAATCAACCAACCAACTAACCGATGATCCAGTCAATCACACAGCCAACCAGCCAACCAGGAAGTCAACCAACTAAGCAACCACCGAACCAACCATCCAGCCAACTGGCCATTCAACCGGCTGACTGACTACCCCTTTCACCTACCTACCCACTCACACACCCAACCAACCAGCCAGCCAACCAACCAACCAACCAACCAACCAACCAACCAGCCAGCCAACCAACCAACCAACCAACCGAACAGCTGACAAACCTACCCTGTATCACTTTTTCTCCAGATAGGCAATCCTCCCCCCCAACCCCCAATAAACCTAAGACTAAATGATAGCATACTAATAATGTATGCACTTCATTTTTTAGAAATAATCATAATAAAAAAAATGTAGATTAAAATCTTGGAGCGTCACAAACACCTCCCCGAGGAGGCGGGTCTTAGTAGTGGTTCTACCAATCACTGATTAACGATATAAATGACTGACAAGAAATCAAACCAGCCAGCGCCGTTTGATGGCTGCAGCTTGAGGCGGATTTAAGGTTGACCGTCACTACCTGGTTTATAATCGCACTGGAATTAAAGAATGGTGAGGCGCCCCAGCTTGGAACTTCACCACCAGCCGTGACTGATTCAGTACTTTTATCAAAAATATTAATAAAACTATGTTCAGATAAACTACAGAAGACTACGTCTGTCCCGAGGACGACGCCTCACCGTGGTTCTCGATGTGGCTGCAGCAGCGCTCCACCACCCGGGGCACCTGCCGGTAGATGGGGTTGAGGCTGAGCTTGGTCTGGGTCCGCCCCTCCGAGGAGCCCCCCTGGGTCTTCATCAGCTCCAGCTCGGCCGGGTGGGAGAGCTGCAGCGCCTCCAGCAGGCGGGACTGGCTCTCCACCAGGTCGGAGATGGAGTCCACCGACAGGCCGCCCTGCGGGGGCGGAGGAGGGGGGGACGGGTGGAGGAGGAGGGGGGACAACTTGAAATAACTGAGGGTGAAAAACCATCACACGCTTCAGCTATTCAAAAATTTACAGTTTCACATTTGATGAGAATGACAGGGTGAAGACAGACTCTGACTGTCCGGAGTGGAAAGTTTTGGTATAAGCTGGAGTCAGGTTTGATCTCTCTTCTTCACATCAGGATCTAATAAAGATGGGAGAACCTGGAGAAACCAGGATCATAAATTGTGGACGGAGAAAAGTTTCTGGAGGAACATCGAGTGTGTGAGGAATTTCCAGCAGCGGCTCGGTCCAGAAACGAAACACAAATCACTGAAGGTTCGGTAAGTTTGGGACTGAAGGCATGTGGGGGTTTGTTACCGCCTGAAATCTGAACTTAACTTTATGCTTTGGTTCAACTATATTCAGGTTTACCTTCATTAGTGAAAATTCCTGAATGTGTCAGAAACGTGCTGCATTCTCTTTAATATACAGAAAGCAAAATAAAAGTTTGGTTTTGGTGGTTAGGAGGAGGGAGAATGTTAGCGTGCTCATGCATGACTCTCACATTGTATAATATTAGCTTCTTTTGATAGTTTGAGGAATTTAATCAGAAATGTGTGAAATCTAAACACATATATAAGAGTTTAATATGTCTCCTCTACACCTAAAATAAACTCACTCAGTAAATAAAGGACTAATCTCACTGTAATATTGTTCATATGTCAGAAATAAGGTTTTTTTTTTTTTTTGTCCTATTTTAACAAATGCTCTTGATATCTCTGGAAAATCTGCGAACCACAAAAAATGCCTCATCACTTAACATTAAATCTAAAAGCTGCTCGATGTAAAATTTTGGCCACAACTTAACGTAGAAAGTAACTGAGTAGCCAACATCATTTATACTGAATACACTGAAACAGAATAAGTAATTTTGCTGCTATTGTAAAACTGAACAGATGGTGTGACTGTTTTAATTTGATGTTCTGTAATATTTCATGTGTTTTCCAATATAAATGTCAGTTTGAGTCTATTTTTAATGCACCGTTTACTCTGAATCCTCATTCATCCATTTGGACTAAGACTGATTCTCTCACCTTTATTCTACATGCAGAGAAAAATAAAACTATATTTGTGAATAAACATGTCCTAAAAGATGTTTGTCTTCCACCATTCAGCCAACTGGGCTTTTTCACTGTAAACAAAGGCTGAATTCTTCTGTGAGCCTGTAAATCTGCAGGATTTGGAGCAGCTCTGTTCGGTCCGCAGCTGAAACTCGTCATCGAGTGAAGATTTGAACACAGTGGTTTAATGCAGAGTCCAGCTGAGACTGACGGAGCGCCACCAGGAGGAATTTCACAGATCAGATGTTTACTCTCATAAAAATCAACTGAAACAACTGTTTATTATTCAGTTTATTATTCAGAGAATAAAATTCATTTTAGAACTAAAATCTTTATTGTCTGATGACAACATGATATCCAGTGTTCGAATAATAATAATAATAATAATAATAATAATAATAATAATAATAATAATAATAATGACAGAAACTTCTGCTACTTTTATAAATTCCGATTTTTTTTGTTCTTTAAAAATTTTACCAAATGTATTTTTGCAAATAATATCATTTTTATGAAATCTATTTTTCTTTCCTCCTGTTAAGCTTTTTAGGTAAAATTATTTATTTATTTATTTATTTATTTATTTATTTATTTATTTATTTATTTATTTATTTATTCATTTATCTATTTATTTATTTATTACCCTCTGCCATTTTGATAAGCAGGTAAAAGGATGGATAAATGAAAAAGGTGAAATTCTTTTCATTTTTATATCAATTTAATTTCAGTTTGAATTTAGATTTTGATTGAATGAATGAATTTTAGTTTAAGTTAAAAACAATAAGTCAAACGGCTTTGCCACTACTTTATTAAAATAATTTTTATTATATGTTGAACCTTTCCTGAATGCTGTCAGCTTTCGTTTGTCAGTTAGTTTCAACATTACCAATCTGATTATAAGACATAAAACAAAATAAAATGCTGCATGAATGACTATACAGAGGTTTGGCTTCTTCATTTCACTGCTTTGTTTGTTGTTTTATTAAGTTGAGCAAATACAAATATAAAACATCAACTCGTGCACTCCTTTAAGAAATGAAGTGATCCATGTCAGTAGAAGGAGGTGATGTTCAGAGGGAAGGTGCTCGTTATGTTCAGGCAGACGGTGATCGGTGGGCCTGATCACTGGTTTCTGTGGCTGTGATAATACTCATTACAGGCTTTACATAAACATCAGTGTGAAGACAATCACAGGCTGTGTGGCCTGCTGCAGGGACGGCTGAATCACACACACACACACACACACACACACAGCATGTTTATTTCAGTGGAAGCGCGTCACCCTGGAGACAAATAGAATAATGAGCAGTGAAAATGTTTACAGGTGGAGGTTCGGCTCACTCACCCTCCTCTGTCCTCGGCCGCTGTTGTCCAGGAAGGTCGGCGACAGCGGCTTGCTCTCGCAGGGCGGCGCCGGCGCCACGGAGTTGGCGGCCGGCGAGGCGGGGCCTCCGCCCGTGATGGAGGCGGAGCCGACCAGGGGCTTGGTCCCGTTGAAGAACTGCCGCTTCTCGGCGCGGAAGCGCAGGACGCTGGCCTCCAGGTCCAGGCAGTCGCGCCGGCTCTCCTTCAGGGCGTCCTGCCGCCGCTTGTACGCCCGGTCGTTGGCGATGACCTGGGAGAGCGGGATGCCGAAGGCCTTGGGGGCCGACTCTGTGGAGGACGAGTTCCTGTTACTGCGCCGTGTGAGCCCTTAGCATTAGCATTAGCATTAGCATTAGCATTAGCAGGCAGTTCATCCAGTTTTAGAGTCTAAAAGTGATCCAAACACCAATGTGTTGCCGTGGAAACGGGAGAAACAGATGGAAACAGTGACTGTTGTTTATCGAAATGTCTGAATATCACAGAGGATGAAAACAGTAGAGTTTTTCTTTTAACTCACTTGAACTTATTGATATTTCACAGAATTTTATGGCTTTGGTGAAAGTTTTGTGAACTTTAAATTAGAGGAAAAAACCCCAGAAGAAGAGCTTCTAGAAGGTTTGTTGACACTCGGAGAAGTTCCTCTTTTATTTACAGAGCACATTCCTCTCAGCTGATACCATCTCACATCCAAACAGGAAAATTATTGGACTTTCATCTTCGGGGCGAGACGATTTCTCGGTCTGCAGGGAAAATAATGGACAGTGCAGACCTACAAAATTCCGTTGGACACTCCTGGTTTTACTCCGTATGAGCCGGTCGAGGCCAGACAATCAGAATAAAAGACGACAAAGGACTGAGAGATTAGAGCTCAGTAAAAATAACGGACAGCTGGGCTCAGAGCAGGGGACAGATAACGACCAATCAGACGGACGTCTGTTTATACGTGATGCTGAAACCAACCGGTTAAATGCTGAACGCGGTAACCGCCGGGCGCCTCCAGCGCAGGAGATTACAGGTTCAAACGTACGGGCGGTGTAAGAATAGACGGAGCGCAGCGAGCGGGCGAGGTAAGGGTGGGAGGGTTAATCCTGTTAGAGCAGCCGCAGCCACAAACCAGACATCACACTCAGACCGATACCGACTTACTGCAGCGGCGGCCATGGCGGCTGCCGGCGCCACGGCCCATCGTGGTCACCGCAAAATCCCTTTCTCTGCAGCAACCTGTGACGCGCATTATCCATTATATCAAATCCAGTTAGAGAAGCAAACATGAAGGAAAAATGGATGGGATTAAAGAGGAAGAAAGGAGCAATCCAATTTAGAGGAAGAACAACGTGTCATCGGCAAACGCTCGCATATCAACAGCAAAGTTCTGCTTCTCCTGCTGTTCTCTGAACTTGTTGAGATGAAGCAGGACCAGGACAGATGAACATGACTCTGACAGCTCAATGATGAGGAAACTGGAACGAGCAACTCGGGCCCAGTTGTTGTTTCCACTGGTTCTCGCTCGGCTGAGCCAGACAGTGTTTCCGGAGTTCACCAACACAGTGTGAAGGCTTATCGCGTTTCAAAGGGAGGCCCTGGCTCAGGTGGTACAGTGGGTCATATTCCAGTCGCACTGTTAAGTAGTTTAAATCCCCCGTCTCTATGAGCAAGGCGCCGCTTCGTAACCGAGTGACAGTGTCACTCTGAAATCCAAACCTGGAAGAACTACAGCGTTTATGACTTCCCGTCATCGACGCTCAAAACAACTGGGAATTCCCAGTTCCCAGAACAAGTGGAGCACACAATCAGACATGGATTGGTATCACAACATTGGCAACACGGTTAAAGTTTAAATGAGCTTGTTGGGTGCAATTCTATCGAAGATTTAAAAAATAAGTTGAAGAGCTGCAGAGCTGCTGTCTCTGCAGCACTAGATCACTGTTACTTTCAGCAGAAATAACATCTTAAAAACTGAATCCACTTTTTTCAGTGGTAAAACTGTATTTTCAGCACAAACATTGTATTGAGTTGGTCTACATGGCACTTTATTTTGAAAGACAATCCAACAAGGTGAAAAAGGAAGTTCTTTCTTTCTCCCGATCAAAACGCTCGGGACAGAAATCAGTTGCTGCAACAAGTCTTCATGCTGAAACTTCAACAATGACTTTAAATTCAGCTTCTGAACTGATTGATGGACTGATGGATTCTATATGTTCTGGACTGAAAACTGACTTCAAATGCAAAACAACACTGTTTAAATTATGCAATTCAGTGTGATTAACTGTGTTTAATGATGAAAATAATTGTAATTTTAAAAAACAATCTTTTGACAGCCCTAATTTAAACCATTAATTTCAAACCTTCCAGTGTTTTTCTAATCCCTACCATTTATTTTCAAGAGCGACCTTCTTTTTTTTTTTTCTTTCAACAAGTGATGAAATGAATTTGCCTTAAAAGCAAAGCTTCTTTTATAGGGTAATAATTCTGCCTTTTTTGTGCTATGAACACATTTTATTTGCCCTTTAATGCGTTTTTAAAAAAGAAATTGCTCCCAAGAGGAAACTATTTCCCTAGAAAGATCAGAAGCGTCATATATATGGATGTAAAATCTTTCTGAAAACATCCTGAGGACAGTGGGGAGTTGGATCTTGTGCACAGTGGGCATTAATCTCTCTGCAGCCCCAGAACTGTGCTGCACGGCTATAGAGTAATAAAAGATAATTCCAGGACAATGCTAGAAAACACACTGGCACGATGAAATGAATGGAAACACATGGACTTCTCACACACACACACACACACGTGTAGAGTCACTGAGATGAGACCCGGCCGGGTCAGACGGGCTGGCAGGATGCCAGGCAAAGCCTTAAAGGGACATGGGCGAGGCGGCGAGCGGCCGCCCAGGACAGCTATGAGTTAAATACAGGCGGAGGCAGTGGTGAAGTTCAGTCACTGAATCTCACTGTAGAGTCACTGGATTAAAAATGAAGCTCGAAGCCTGAACAAATCGATGACCCCTCCACTCACTGATTCTTACTCTCGAACTCATCAAAGCAGATTTCCTCCTCGCACACACAAACCCACCCAAAAAAACAAAACCCCCAGACTCCGTCCATTAGCAAAACGTCTCACCCACTTGATGCATCGTGCTATTTGCTGAGTAAGACTCATGAGGCCTGACATCCGTCGGCAGGCCGGCCGTAAGCCCTGAAATTGTGTTTTCATTCAGATTTGATGATATAAAGCACACATACATGTTTTCACAATCGAAATGCAAAATGAAATCTGTAATAATGAAAACACAGGTTTGAATTCATGCTCATTCCTGGTAATGAAACGTTCTGATGCTTGAATGAGTGACTGAACAGTTTTAACAGGACTCTATCCACTGAGTGGAAGCTCAGCTGAAGCGACAGATTTTGAATCTTTTCGACATTATTTGTCATAGTTTGACTTTTGATTTCATGTTAGAGCATGAAAACACTGTTGAGTCTTTTAAAAAAGGCAGTGAAGTGAAGAGTTCTGATTTCAGTTAAAGTGCAGCTCTTTTAACATGAACGAGAATTGGTTCTTCTCCAGCATTTCCGCTTGCTAGTTGTTTCAGTTTAACTTTTTTCCACAGAACCTGATTCCAGTTTTCCAGGATTTTCCAAGGAAGGAGCATCTTTCTTCGTTCAGGGAGTTGAGGGGTTAAATTGTCTTATTTCTTGAATAACTCTGGTCTTTAGGCCTCGGTTTGTTACTGGACAGTGTAATAAAACATCCTCAGCAGCAGCTGCAGGATAATCCTGCTCCTCTGAGGCATCGCCTCAAATTAAACCCCGTGTTTATTTAACTTGTGCCGTCCTCTGTGTAAACCCCGCTGGGAAAACACATGCAAATGACATTAAAACTACCAACGGGCCGCGGTGCTCTTCCCCTCGCCATCATAGCCGCCACTCTGTAATCCGGTTAGCTGTGATCTGCCACCGGCCGACCCGTGAGCAACGCGCCGCGCCGCCTGGCTGCAGGAGCGCCGCCAGGTCCCGATGTTCTGCGTTTTGATTAGCAGGGCTAGATACCGCCAAATCCCCGAGTGTAAGAGGCTGGAGGCGGGATTTACAGGCGGCCTGGGAATCTGTGTGTGTGGGTGTGTGTGTGTGTGTGTGTGTGTGTGTGTTTGTGTGTGTGTTCAGGAGTTTTGGCTCGTATCTCGGCCCGCGGTGATAATCACCCGAGAATAGAGAACAGCTCTGGATGGATCATTTATTCCTGACGACAGCAGCGCCCTGAATTAGTTTTCCTTCTATCCTCCACTCCATTCATCTGCGTCACTTGACTCCATCCAGTTCAGCTGAACTGTTGCTGACGAGGCGTTCCACAGGGTTCTGTCCTGGGTCCTGTGTTATTTTCTTTATATATGTTTTCCTTTTCCATATCATCACGTTATCAACAGATTAAATGAAACATACTGATGAAATTCAGATGAATATTCATTCCAAGCGTGATAAGATTGATGGATGGCACACTGACCACGTTTACATGGCTCCAAAAAGCCTCCTGACGAGCGGACTGAGAGGCGAGTCGGACTGTAAATGCTTCATATGAGAAGAATAATGACTGTGGTGAAGCAGAAATTTGGATTTTTTTTGTAGTATTTTCCTTTCATGGAGCCAACAAAGTTACGTTTTGGTTGAAGATGGGACAATTATCCATCAGCTCAATGAACCTCACAGCCTCAGAGTCATCTCGTCTCTCAAACTGGAGGTCGCAGGTTTGATTCCCTCCCTGACTACTAACAAAAAGCACTTTGAGGACTGTTCAAGCGGCGGAGGACGTGCTAAATAAGTTAAATCCATTCACCAGCTTGATGTAATCACAGCCTTGTTATGAATTAGAAATGAGCATGATGAATAAATAAAGGCGGCGGTTCAGGCGTGTGAGCGCAGAGACACTGTGTTGTGTTAAAACACTTACTGGAACAAACTGTGCCGGCGAGGGGAAACACATTGATGCTTTGTCACGGGACACACACAATGGTGTTGTGTTTAACCTCTTTAATGTGTGTCTGATGAACTTACCTCGCTCCTTCTTTTCCTTTGAAAATGAGTCAAACTTCCTGCGTAGAGATTTTCTCCGCTTGCGTATTTCTGTGGGAAGAGAAAAGAAAACAGACATTATTTAACAGGAGCGTGAGCATCGGCGTTTGGGCTGTCGCTCCTGAGCCCACAACACAAAACACACTCGTCTGGTGTGTGTTATATTCCCTCCAGATCAGACGTCGATGTTGTTTCAATGTACATAAACCGGCAGGTCAGGCGAGCCCCGATTTCACCCTCCGTCACGCCTCTCTGCCTCTTCCTCTCTTCTCAGAACACCGGAGGCCATTTCAATAGGCCTTGTTATTTTTTTGGACTCTTTTTTAGCTTCTTTTAGCTGCGCTGCCCTCCACACGAAGGACAAAGGAAAACCAGAGCCAGCTCGTGTGTGTGTGTGTGTGTGTGTGTGTGTGTGTGTGTGTGTGTGTGTGTGTGTGTGTGTGTGGACAAACATGGGACAGAAAAGTCAATAAATAGTGAAAATCTTCATTTGCAGAGCAGAAAATGCAACAAAAAAAGTACTTCCACTGTTAGATGTAGAGATGGAACACTGTTAATTCCCTTCACCACTTTACACAAGACGCTAAAAAACTAATAATAAAACTTTTAAATCAATCTTGAAGCGTACGGGGAGCCAATACAGTGATGTAAGACAGGTGTAATGTGCTCCTGCCTTCTGGTCCTCGTCTAACCTCACGCTGCTGAATTCTGAAGAAGCCGAAGGCTGCTGATGCTCTTCTTAAGAAGACCAGAGAGCAAGGCGTTACAATATCTAAACGACTGGAAATAAAAGCATGTATCACCTCCGTGCTGGCCAGAGAGAGAAATGGGCGCACTCTGGCTATCTTCTTTAGCTGATAAAATCCTGTTTTTATTTCTTTTTTAATATGGGGGACGGTTTGAGAGGGCGTCGAAAGGCCATGAGTCATCAGGAGACACGGAGACGTACAGCAGAGTATCATCAGCGTAACTGGGAAAGCTGAGGCTGTGTCTCCTGATGTAGTAGTGGACCCAGAACTGAACCTTGGGGAACCCCACAGTTGGATACTAGCTGGAAGTTATCAAGAGTGTTGCAGTGTAAATGACTCTTCTTCAGAAGAGGCTTCGGCTCCGCCGTTTTAAAGGCAGTACAGAAGACACCCATCTGAAGAGAGACATTCATGATATTAAAGGAATACTCCAAAGATTTTGGACCCACGCCCTATCTCTATCATTTTAATAGTGAGACAAGATCATACATACCTTTATTGTCTCTCTGCGTCCAGTGGCTGACTCCCAGCTGTTAGCATCGTAGTTAGCTTAGCTCAGCTGCTGGAGGTGAAGAGGAGACAGAGCCGGACTGACGAAAGTGGACAAAATACTCCTTCCAGTGGTCCAGGGGACGGTGTACTAGCACGCGAAGTAAATCCGAATGGTTATAAAACATTTTAAAACGCGTGTTTTCTTTTTAACCAGTTTAAATAACGTTTTGATACACACAGACCTGCGCATGCGCAGTGCTCCGTGGAAGGATATACCGGCACACTGCGGCCGAGTCTATGGCTTCTAATGCTGTGCTCCGGTATATCCTTCCGCGTATATCCTTCCGTGTATCGAAATGTTATTTTAACGGATTGAAAAGAAAACACATCTTTTAAAATGTTTTATAACCATTCGGATTTACTTCACGTACTAATACGCCGTCCCCTGGACCACTGGAAGGAGTATTTTGTCCACTTTTGTCAGTCCGGCTCTGATTCCTCTTCACCTCCAGCAGCTGAGCTAAGCTAACTACGATGCTAACAGCTGGGAGTCAGCCACTGGACGCAGAGAGACAATAAAGGTATGTATGATCTTGTCTCACTATTAAAATGATAGGGATAGGGCGTGGGTCCAAAATCTTCGGAGTATTCCTCGAAGAGGCTCAAACTCAAAGATCGGTGAGAACTGAGTCTAAACGGCAGGTTGAGGGTTCAACCCTCCCTGAGAGTCTCAGCGTCAACAAGGACAAGATTCTCCAGTGTCTCCTCAGATAAAATCATACGGAGCTGGAAAGGAGACCAGCAGTAAGCGGCTGAAGCTTCCACCTGTGTTTACAGTTTTCCAGGATTCTGGTTGGCGAGCCAAGCTGTGTGCTTCTCTTCACAGCGCCCCCTCCAGGTCTGAAAGGCTAATAGCAACTGTTAACCAGGTTTTTATGCAGGTTTGCATAAATAATTAATTTTTTTTTCCAAACATGGTGGGGGGAAAATCTGTTTTTGTAATTTCCTTTCTTTGTGTATCCCAGCATGGCCTTATTGTTTTTGTTTTATTTCAGATGGGAATGAAAAAAAGGAATAAGAAATGTGTGTTTCTGCTACAGCATCAACAAACATCTTTTTCCAACCCCTTTTATTAGCGCTTTTACTCTTTTTTTTTCCCTATATTTCAGCAGAAGTTATACATTTTACGTCTCTAATAACTTCCAGTGGTGTATAAAGAAGCGATTAGTCAGTGGCTGTTGGCTTTGTTCTAACCATATCTTGTGTCTTTTGCAGAGTTGAGAACTTGTTCATGCAGAAGCTGCTGAGCTGTGGTGGTTTGATAGAAAATAACATGACTGTACTAGTTGCAGCTGAAGTGATCGAGGCTCATTTGTTGCTGCAACACTTCTCTGTCTCTCTGCTTTGTTGTTGGTCTGTCTTTCTTCGTTTTTTTAACAAGTGCCTCCTCCTCCTCCTCCTCCTCCTCCCCGGTCTTTGCGGAGGCAGCCGTTGTTTGGGTTACTGCAGCCGATGTTTACAAGTGTCTAATTCAAGGTCGAGTCTTTTCCCTATTAAGGAACGATGAAGTCACCTGCATCCCACTTCAGCCTCGGTCATGTGTTTGAGGCTCGACGCTGCGTTTGAATCATCTTTCTTTAGTCAGAAGGAAAAAGATAAAACAGTAGGGAGCGGAAAAAAGAATACAGTGTGTGTGAGTGTGTGTGTGTGTGTGTGTGTGTGCTGGTGGGATAAAGGGGTCAAATTCCCATGACTGCAGGAAATTAAAGTTTATTTCCAAAGCGGGGGGCTCCTCCCTCCAGGCACACGCGCCACCTCCAGCCCCGGCCGAGCCGAGCTGGATTACATAATCCTCAGCATCCACGTTCACAGGGAACTAATGACGGAGCTGATGGAGAGGTGGGGGGGGGGGGGGGGGGGGGGGGGGGGGGGGGGGGGGGGGTGGGGGGGGGGGGGGGGGGGGGGGGGACCGAGACGCCGGATCATCCAGCTGCTGTCAGTTTGTGGAACAACAATTCAACGATCATCCATCAAACAGCTTCTCTGGATCGGATGTTTATTTACTAAAGTACTTAAAGTCTTTTTTGGTTGCTGAGTTGCAAGAAAGAAAGAATTCTACATGTTTGAAATGGTTTCTGCACGTCCACTGATTCTGATGCAAAAAAAAAAAAGAAGTTTGTGCAGAAAATCTGTTTTTCATCATTCCACTTGTTTGAAAAGGGGATTAAAAGACACGGAAAGAGTAAAACCAAAGCAGACAAAGGCGAATTATTCCCCGCAGAGCAGCGGTTTCGGAGAAGGAGGCATGAGAACGACCTCCAAATCTCTCCGAATGAAGAACAAATCTGTTGCACAACCGCCGCGAATTTAACAGCAGTGAACGAAGAGCGTCTGCTGTGGCTGGATGAGCGGGAAAGAGATCTGAAATACTGGAAATGAGGATCCAGCTCAGCGGGAGGCGAAGTGGAGACTGAGGTGGATTCACCCCGGGGGGGGGGGGCGGAACTCAGAGGGAAGATTCCCACAGACCGCTCCGCTGTCTGCACCTCACCACATATTCCACCGAACAACCCACACAAAGTCACAGTATTGTGTTTTTCTGTCAGGCAGTAACCTGATTTCTGTGTTTCTGTATTTTTTTTAACAAGCTTCACCTCCTCTTTCCACTTTCCATGAGTTGTTTCTGTGGCTAAAATTAATGTGATTTGTTAATAAATCTCTGATTCGAGGCTGGAATCACCTGCAGGTTCGTCTGCAGCGACTGACCGGAGGAGCACGCATTCCTCCACCAAGACTGAAAATAAACACATTTATTCCCACAAGATGGTAAACTTAAATAAAGCTACCATTTATTTAGACTATGAAGACACACAGCACATGCTGCTCACACACTGCGACCTCTGACCTCCAGCCGAGAATGACTGGGAAGGCCGAGGAGGTCAGAGCAGCTCACGATTTCCAATAAATCCCCAGAGGAAGCTGGATAATGTAAATACATGATAGAGAAGAGACGTTGATGAGGGAATCCTCCCAGACAGGAAGCTTCCTGATCGACTGGCTGAACCAAGAACATGTCAGATAAATAACTTCTATACGATAAATAACTAAAGCATGTCAGATGAATAACTGACAGTAGAGCGGCGCTGCGGCCTCCTACACATGAAGAGTGAAACTCACATAACACCAAACTGACACATCAGTTCTGGCACTTTTGAATTAAATTCCAGAGTTTATGTACCATTAAAGTATAAATAATACTATCAGCAGCCTGTTAGAGGCTTGTCAAAGGAAATATTAAAGTAAATGCTTGAATTCTTTTTTTTTTTTTTTAACCGAAAAGCATGAAGGTATAATTCAGTTGTAAAGCTTTGTATTTTAATTTAATTAATAATTTCATAATTTCAAACAAATGAATCAAGTCGTAGCTTCTAAGATGGCAGTGATGTGTTTTCAGTCTGGATAACCCCGCCTCCAGCAGATGACCCCGCCCCCAGCCTGTAGTCCCGCCCCCATTTGGAGGCGGACCTGGAACCAGCTGAGTGGAGTTTGCATGTTCTCCCTGTGCAGGTGTCTGAGAGAGGCCGAGGAGTGCCACAGGGTTTGGTTCTCGGTCCTCTCTTATTTTCTAGCTGCGTTCACTTTGGGCTACAGGTGGTGCAGCGGTGAGTCCTCTCCGCTCCTAGTGGGAAAGTTGTCGGTTGGACAACTCCGGGTCCCCCGGAGCCGGGTTGCTGGTTTGAAACCATCAGTGAACCGGTCCTGGAGCAGCAGCAGCGCGGCCAGAGCTGAGCGGGTCGGAGGTTAATAACCCCGAGAGAAAGCAACAGTATGGGAGTCTGAGAAAAGCAGCTTACATACCGACCGGTCTCATAGGAGCAAAGCCACCAGCCCACACACACACACACACACACACACACACACACACACACACACACACACACACACACACACACACACACACACACACACAGCACTTCAACAATCAGCTGTGTTTGCTCCCCGGTGATCCCTGACCTCGGTGCCCTCGGGCTCGGTAAATACCGCAGGAAACCCTCCCAGCCGCCCTCCGCCCGGCGTGGGACACATCGACACCGACACCCTGCGATTGGCTGGATCCAAGAGGTCAGGGGTCAGCTGGATGAAGAGGTAAAGTCCTCGTGAAATCCATCTGATGTGAAAATATTATTTCATCAGAGCAGCAAACCGCCGCTTCCTGTTATCGCTGCCTGTCAGCGATTGTCCCGGCGGTGCAGAAGCTTTCAGCTTGAGGTCGGAATTTATTTTTGTTGAGAGGAAAACATGCCGGACATCAGAGGGGAGCCTTGTTTGGACGGGTTCGCCACAGAAAGACAGCCGTAACCGCCGGCCGGATCGCCTCGCTCCACGGAGTCGTTTATAACCAGAGGAGAATGAAACATGCCTGAAAGAGCCGTCTGACTGGAGCAGGACAGAGCGGAGACCAGAGCCGGTCCCCTGGTCCTCCTGTCCCGCTGTGCTCGGCTCAGGGTTACCTCTGGGAATGGAGATCTTGAAGTCCAGGTCCCGCTCCTCCAGGTGGTACAGGGCCACCTCCTGCAGCCGGGCCCGCTCCAGCTCCGACAGGCTCTGGATGCAGACCGGCTGCAGCCGGACGCTCTGGCCCAGCATGGTGGTCCAGGTGTAGTCCCCCTGTGGACAGAGAGAGGCGGGAAGAGCTGAAGCATTTCAACCTGGAATCATGAAACCTCCGCGGCATCAGTCGTCCTCAGCAGATCACACACTCAGATCTGTTGACTTTAACATCTGTGGACGATGAAAGCTGATTTCAGTCTCTCTCTCTGCAGACGTTAAACTCTCAAAGAATGCAGTAAACTCAGCCGCGGTGAGGCTGTTCAGACAAATAACCTGCAGAGCAGCAAGTCCTGCTGGGAGCAAACGGCAAACAACGCCCGGAAAAACATTTCTGTAAATGATTTCACCAAAAAAAATTACGTGTAAAGAAAGTCCACACGCACACACACACAGAGAACATGCATGTTTCCAACAGGATGAAGGTGATTCTTCCGTTACGCTCGTCTTACCGCCACATTTCTGAGGCTTTAAATTGCGAAAGGCAAAAAGCATGTTGGAGAAATGGGAGGTAAGACGGTTAATGGGAGCCAGACAGCGGCGGTCGGAGCTTCAGCCTCACTGCAGGTATGTGTGTGTGGAGAGAAGAGGCCACAAGCATCCAGACGCAGGAATTCTGCACAACAGCCTGTAAATCAACGAGGCTCGTGAACTTATTTCTTCTTCTGTTCTTAAATGCTGAACTCTTGGTGCTGGTTTAGTTCTCTTTACTGCAGATTCACCTGCCCGCTTTTCTGAAAAGGAAGATTAAATAGTTTCACTTCACTGTGCCCCAAATCACTGTGGATGGTTAAATGAAACCACATGTTGAGACGAGAGGAGCGATCAATCCACCGATAGCGGGGGAAAAAGGCAAAAGAGCCAAAAATGATAAAGCTAATTTATTTAATGAGTCACGACTGCCTTCATGGTTTAAACATGCACTTATCAACATGATCATGTAGAAAATAAGAGAACACTTTAGGCTTTTAGACGTTGAATTAAATAGGTTAAAATGAAGATTTATATTCAAAGTTATGTGTAAAAAACACAAGTAAATTTTTCATATGTGTCACAGAAAGCTGGAAAAACGTATTCTGCATTTTGTGCCTCATTCAGGAGGTCAAAGTTCAACTCTGGTTCATAGTGAGCTGGAAGGATGTGCATAAATTAAAGCATAAACCCAAATCAGTTTGGATGATATTCTATTGAAATCACACATCACTATGAGCTTTTTACAGTTGCCCAGTCAGTGTCGTCTTCAGGAAATCGTTTTAGTTTTTATGACTCATTTACTGCAGGTTAGTGACGATTAACCCAAACTTCACTGCTGCTCCAACAAACTCAAAAGGAGTTCATGATTTGCAGAAAACAGAAAAATCACCTTATTTTTATGCGTCGTCGCAACTTTTGAGTTTTGACACGCTCAGAAAAATCAGATAGAAAGTAAACATGCAGTCTCTGTTAACTGGAATGAAGCCAGCTGGATGAATCAGATAGAGTGTGTGTAGAGTGTGTGTGCAGTGAGAGAGCGACGCAGAAACCTCGCCTGATTGGAGAAAATTGCTTTGGCCTTAATGGTAAACGCAACCAGACGAGCGGACGGCGGTGGAGGAGGAGGAACGCCGGCCGCAGACTCGTCCAATTCCAGTGATGGTAAAGCTGCTCTGCAGTTTGAAATGTCGACAGTGAGATGTGACATTTAAACCTCTACATTAACGTGTTTTTTTTGCTCTTTCCGTCTCCGTGAGACGGATCGACCGTCCGCCACAGACGGTCAGTGTGAAGGCTGTTTGTGTAACATATAGGATCCACTGCAATCCAAACACAAGGCACAGCTCCTTTCCTCACTTTAACATGGACCCACTTTAAAAAGTGGATTCTGCCTGTAAACAATAAAAAAAGAAACAGATTCACCTGCAGACTACACAGCGTTCATAAAAATATGTTTGAAACCTTCACTGTTTGGAGAAGTTTGTGTTGTTGTGGCGCTGAATGGGAATCCACCAGCCGCTGTCAGTGTGGTTATATGCTGTTTAAATTCAGAATTGGTTTATTCTGAATGGAGTAATTCACAATTATATTCATGATCTTGGTGTTTACATGGGAAAAATGAAGGAATGAAGCCTCACTCATGCCGGGGTCTGTGAAGCGTTCTGATTGGACGGCAGGGCCGTGACGTAATGACGTCTCCCGGAAGTAAACTGCGTTTTTCTCTTCTTTGTTTCTCGATTAACTTTGACGCGACAGCTTTAAAAAAATGTCCGCGTTGTTAATCGACCGCCGTTCCGCTCGTTTCATTATACAAAATTCGTCTAAAACTGTCGTTAAATTATATATAATAATCGTCTCCATACGAATCGGACTGCGGGCCGCCATCTTGGAAAATTGCGTCACCACGACGGAGCATGCGCAGAACGACCGGAATGAAGTCGCGCCCAATTAGCATAAAATTCCGCTTCTAAAGGAGAATAAACCCGCCGGTCTGTTTGAAATTAAACTTAATTCTGAATGAAGTATTCAGGCATTTACATGGTCATTTTAGAGCAGAATTAGGCTTTATCCAGATTTACAGAGGAATAAAAGTCCCATGTGAAGGCAGGGAGCGAGGCGGAAAGACCAGAGAAGACAGTTCAAGCCACATGAAGAACAGAGAAGAGAGAACTGAAGCTCACAAACACACAAACCTGAGAGCAAACAGAACATCTGTGATTTAACTGTCATTCAAGACATTCAGATCTATCTTGATGAGTCACAGGTATCTATAAAAGCTATTTACATTCATTGTTTTTGTGTATTCCTGAACATTTGAATGCAACAGTAACTCATTACTGCTTGGAAAACGTGTGGATCAGTGTTCTGAGTGACTATAATTAAAAAAGGAATGAAGTTTTCAGGCGTTTTCACGGTCATTTCAGAGTGGAATTAACCTTTATTCAGATTTAAAGAGGCACGAAAAGTAAACGGAGTGATTTTGGTGTGAAGAGCGAGTTAATATTCCACCGGTAAACAGGAGTTTAATGACATAGCAACAGACGGCATCTCCAGCTGTAATCATGGACAGCAGCAGTAGTTGCTGAGTAACTAATCAGTTACTACGGCGTTAGTATGAAAGTAGAGAAGTTAGCGTAACTAATGATTAACCAACGTTGTAAATCGGGTCTGTCTGTGATTTTAAAGCCGAGTGGGAGGAACTTTCTGGAAGATAAGCGACTGTGAAGGTGAGAAAGCAATGTGTCCACCTGAGCTATGTGCTGTTGTTGTTGCTGCTGTTGTTGCTGTTGCTGTTGCACCTCATGCCTGGCGGAGTTAGCGCAGCGGTCTGATGGCTGACAGATGCTTCCCCTGAAGCCGGGTGTATCGTGTCCGTCTCATTAACCCCGCCTTCCATCGAGCCCACCTCTCAGCAGAACGGTGCAAATGAGACAGAGATGAACGGCGCCGGTCGTCGCTCATTAGTCCCCACTAAACAATGAGGCAGTTTATTTTCCCTGCTCTGAGGGGCAATTTCTCATGTTTGCCATTGTTGTGTTTGACTTTCTATTTTTAGCCGCAGCGTATGGATGGGACAGCGGGAGGAGGAAGCTTCGATACCAGAGACCCTGAAACTTCACCGAAAACCAGAAGCAGAAAGTAGGGTTGCTCAGAAAAGCTACAGCACCACATGAAGGCGGCGGTGGGTGACGGCAGGACACACCGCAGAGGAAGCACACACTCAGCAACACAAACAGCCACATGGAGCCAAAACGCTTCGAATGTCTTCAACACTTTTACCTTTCATGGTCTTAGAAGCAGCCGACGTGCATAATATTCCAGAATCACAGAATAAAAACACCTGCAGATTCAACAAAACTATTTCTAGTTTGATCGAGTTTTTAGGTTCAAGTCCAAACTTTCCAGACTCCAAGAAATCTCTCAGCACTCTGAATCAAATTCAAAAGATCTCTCCTCTGAAAGGCTGATTCATCTGCTCTGATCACCAGGGACAATCCTCTGAAAGCACCTGAGGGTGTTTTCTGTCTGCTCGCCACTGAAGGAAGTGTGTTTTCTCTCTCTCATCAGTATGTTATACACGCAGCATTACGTAACGCCTTCATTCACTCTGTTTACTGACAACCAGGCTGGGGGGGAAAGGACAAACATGGAGGTCCAGCATCGCTTCTCTCCTATGAAACTGTTGAAAAGATGTGTCTACTTCTTGTTTGCTTCATTAGTTTTCACTCACTTTTGGTATCTGACATGTTGAAAACACACAAACACACACAGACTGTGTTCAGTGTAATGAAGGAACATTTTCATCACATTATTCACATTATTCACATTGTGTTCTGACACAATTAAAGAGGAGCGGGCCGTCTCAGAAACACTCCACAGGCTGCACACTCAGAGCCATTAGTATGCAAAGAGCCTGACACACTCTCATACACACACACACACACACACACACACACACACACACACACACACACACACACACACACACACACACACACACACACACACACACTCACACACACACACACACACACACACACACTCACACAGGTAAACAGCTAGGCAGCACTAATAGGCCCCTTGGCTGCACTCAAGCTTTAGAAACAGTCATAAAAACAGATCCGGCCTCGACGCAGCAGCACGATTGTGTCAGTCATGACTAAATTGGTATGCTACTACACACACACACACACACACACACACACACACACACACACACACACGTCACAGTCGAGTCTAAACACCGAGACCACTTCAGGTAGTGTCAGTTCAGCCTCAGTTACTGTGAGTAAGAAAACTTGAGAGGACCCGGATCCGAACCCTGCGGCACGCCTCAGGTCAAAGACACCTCTTCAGTTCCCTCGGAGCGCCGCAGACGGGTAGAGGATCCACCTCCACCTTAATCGTGTGTGTTTCCTGTTCCAGTTACCTTCCGCCGTCCAGGTCGCGTTGACCCCAGGATGACAAGAAAGGTCAAATTAGCAATTAAAACATGCCTAACCCTAATCTCACTGAAACTTTTTTAACCCTTGATCACTCGGCGCTCTCGGTTGTTCGGCCCCACAAGGGTCAAAATACAAAACACACACACACACACACACACACACACACACACACACACACACACACACACACACACACACACACACACACACACACAAAAAAAAAGTATTCTGTTTTCATGCCTTCTAGGGACATCACATTTTCTAGACCTGCCAACCATCCTCACAAGTGTGTTTCTTTTAACAGAGTTGTCCTAACAACACACACACACAAACACACAAACACACACACACACACACACACACCACACACACACACACACACACACACACACACACACACACACACACTGTTGCTCAAAAATGAAAACTCTCAGTGAAGTTATTAGTCACTAATCGGATTGAATTCTGGGTATTTTCTCTGCACATGTCCTGCTTTATAACAGAGCTCAATAAATAAAACACCAACAGGAGCAAATATTTCACTCCTGATCCAACTTGGTTTTTTTTTTTTTTTTTTTTTTTTAATTCCCCTGAAAATCCCAGACAGATTCCGTGTTTGGGCTTTTCTCCATTTCTCTGTGCTTTAATGAAACCTGTGAGGCTGAGTGGAGTTTCCTCGAGACACCCTGCCCTCGCAGAAGTGGAGGAATTAATGAAACAACCTTGTTTACCGTCTGAACGGGGCTGGGTTCAGAAGCACCTGAATGATTTTAACCAGCACATCCTCCAGAAGGTTCAGACCGTGTTCCGGAGACATGAGATAGAAGACAGGAACGTGATTTTCTCAGGACCAACAGAGACATTTGCAACCGATTGTCTTTTTATGGATACAGAAAAAGTTTTTAAGTGAAGGAATGAAAATCATCTGAAAGCCTGAAGAAGACCCAGGTCTGAGCTGTCATTGCACACACACACACACACACTCACACACACACACACACACTCACACACACACACTCAGAGTCTGTACCTGTCCCGGGGCGTCGGAATCCCCCTACAGTCCTGCTGCAGCTCTCTGAGTCTCTGTTATCCAGACTGTGGTCCGACAAGCGAACGCATCTCAGCTCAGAGCTGAATGAGAGCGAGGAGCTGATGTGGAGGAAGAGAGAGAGAGAGAGAGAGCGGGAGGGATGGGAGGGCCGAGGGAGGCAGATTAGGAGAGGAGGAGGAGGAGGAGGAGGAGGAGGAGCGGCTGAGAACGTAAACACAGGGAGGAGGGAGAGAGAGGGAAACTGAGAGAGCGGGAAGGAGGCAAGGCAGAGAGCTGGAGAGAGAGCCGGGCGGGACGAGGAGAGGGGAAGAGGTAGAAATATGCATGAAGGAAAGGAGGAAACACAGAGAAATGAACGTTAGGATGGAGGGAGGAGAGGAGGAGGTATGAAGAGGGAGAGATGAAGAAAGGAAGGAAGGGAGAGAGAGAGAGAGAGAGAGAGAGAGAGAGAGAGAGAGAGCAGGAGGAGGAGGAGGATTAAACCGACGGGATAACAGCTCTATAAAAAGGACAGACGAGCGAACGGAGGAGAGAGAGAAGAAGAAAACAAGACGAGAGGAAGAGAGGAAGAGAGGAAGAGAGGAAGAGTCTCACGGCGCTCATGAGGTTCATCAGATCAGCAGATTAAACGAACACAGAGCAGATCGGCGTCCGCTGAGTATTCAGCCCGGTCTGCCGCCGGGTGGACGTCCCCAGAGGAGGGACCAGAGACGGTCCAGGGACAGGCCTCAGGCTGTGTGGGAGGGACCGGGTTCTGGCTCCGGATCCTCCCGGGTCAGACCGGTTCCAGACGTACGTCCAGTTCTGCCAGGGGCCGGGTTTGAGGAGTTCAGAGTATTTTGGGTTCTGGTTCAGGAGTGATGGGAGACTGAACACAGGTCAGCCCAGAGGTCAGACCCCGGCTCACCGGGGAGTCTTCAGGAGGACGCTTCACTGGACGGGGAGGTCACGACCTCGTCCTCTCCACGCTGCCTCTGCGTCCCATGGGGATGCAGCATATTGATGGATGGATGACGGATGGATGACGGATGGATGTTTCTACTTATCCGTCCCGTCGCTGAGTCAACACGAGACCCCGAGAGAACCAACCCCCGAGGAAATCAGCTGACGGTGTTTATCCTTCAGCGTCCAAGTCTGTCACCGAGATAAGAGTCCAGAACCAGAAACACAGAGCTGCAACCTGCGCACACACACACACACACACACACACACACACACACACACACACACACACACACACACACACACACACACACACACTGTGGAAACACGCCTGGAAAATGTCCGTCAGCGCTCCAGCTGTTCAGCCCAAAACAAACAAGCGGCGGGGATGGAGGCACGGCGCGACCTCTGACCTCCAGGGTCAATCAAAGAATCATTTTGGGGTTAAAATCAACCATGAGGAGGAGGAGCCGCTCATCAGCCTGCTGATTACAGGGTTCCTTGTTCTCACTGAGTGGATCTGACATGAGAACGCTTCAGCGTCGCTGTAATGTTTTATTAAATCAGAGGAAATCAGGGGAAGAATTCTGGGTAAACGAAGAGGTCACGACCTCTGAGGTGTTTTCAGTCCAGACTCAGACTGAAGCCAGCGACCACAGAGAAGAGGAGAACATCTTCATCCCTCCATCTGCTGTTCTATTCTAATTCAGCAGAAAGTTAAAATGAAACTTCGACAAAACACACACACACACACACACACACACACACACACACACACACACACACACACACACAAAAGTGCTTATTGCTGTAGAAATAATCTTGACCCTTGACCCCAGGCGCATCCTCTCCCATTGATCTCTGGGATATAACACATCAGCTCGTTTGTAACCCCCCCCCCTCCGCCGCCGCCGTCTCTGATCTGCTCTGCACATTTCCAGGTCAAAGGTCACGGGTGGCACGGCGCATCAGCGGCAGCGTTTGTGCTGACTGGTCTGAAAACAGGAAGAGCGACGCCGAGGCAGGAAGAGGGAACCTCAGGGCCGCTGCTGCCCCCTGCAGGCCGCCGCTGACCGGGGGTCAAACCGGGAGACGCCCCGGGGGACGGAGGAGGACAGACGGCACAGCGAGAGGCAGCAAGTCATGAATTCACTCAGAATCACAACTTTCTCCCTTCAACTGTTAAATTTTCCTGAGATTAAAGTCATTTAAAGTCCTTTAAGATGAAGGAGATCATGTGTGTTCATTATTTCAAGTTCATTATTTCAAGAGATTTAATTCAAGTTGCATTATGAAATTTATTGTTTGTCTTAAAATTGCGCTAAAAAGACAGCTAATTTATACAGGGAAGCTGAAATAAGAGCAATAAAATGAGATTATAATGTAACTCACTCATGAAATAGCTCCTATTCTTTTTATTAACAGAGCATTTACGTTATTTAAGCAAGTAAAATGTTAATTTCTGTGTTAGAGGCTTTTAGAATCTTCTCATTTGTCTTTCTGTTCTACAGTTTAATGATACTAAATATAACTAAATAAGCTCCAGTGTGTTTAATGTCTGATGGAACTAAACCTGGAGTGACTTTAAAACCTTCCCTCAGAGGTGAAACGTGTTTCTCTCATCATGTCGGAACCTCGAAGCGTCCTGTTTTTAACTCGCTGTTGTTTCTGGAAGGCAGGAAGTGGGCCGGAGTTCAGGAGGGTTTCGCTCAACATCAGCTGTAAAACCACCGAGTCACACTTTGCCCCGAGTGGAGCAGTAATTACCTCCAGCCCACACACACACTCACACTCACACACACACACACACACGGAGGTGTAAAACACACCGCTGCCTCTCAGTTACAGGTCTGAGCAGGTGTGGGTATCCGGACCTCGACGTCAACAAAAAACCAACATGGCCGACCTCAAACAGGAAGTGCAGCGTGCAGCGGAGACCTGCAGCTCGGAGTGAGGAGAGGCCGGAGAGGGCGGGGTCTACAGCCGGCTGGCGCTTCCCAGAGCGCACTGGGCCTCGCCGCGGCGCCCACTCGTCCAGTTCCTGTTCCGGTCAGATCCGGTCTGGAACCAGCAGACTCTACTGGGGGGGGGGGGACTTGGTGGCCCTGCTGTCCTGTGAACACCAGCCCGGCTCGCTCTGCCTGAACCGCCGCCGCGGCCTGACTCTCCGCCAGGCCTCCGCCGGGCCGGAGCGTTTCCCACAGGTCCAGAGGGGGAAATGCCAGCAGTGATCCCAGAGATCGATAGCGAGCCCCCCCCACCCCCACCCCTCCACCCCCCTCCCCCCCAACCTCCACGCCCATCATCACCGGCTCGCCATCTGGAAGTGAAAACATCCCGGCCGTCTTGACCCCCATCCCGCCGTCAGAGGATTCGTCTCTCCTGGACGGACGGAAGGTCAGAACGTCGATTTAAAGCTTTAGTAAAATAGGTTCTAAATATATTAAGAAATTAAATCTCATAAATGTAATAAATTAAAATTAAATAAAAAAGTTTTTAGTAAAATAATTGTATTAATTTATTAAATAATTAATTTTTCCCTAGAAAAAAGTTATTAAAAACTATTAAAAGAAAAGTTTCCTTTACTGACATTCTGACCTTATTTAGAGGCGAAATAAGAACTGTCAGCGCCAGCCCTCAACCAGGACAGTTCATATTTCTAAGAAATTTAGAACAGAAATGTATGAAAACAGAATTAAATTTCAATAAAAATGGAGCAGAATCCAAGTGATGAAAAGATCTGGAGTCAAATATGAAGAGATTACAGCAAAATAAACACATTACAGTCAACTTAAACCTACACTAAGGAACTTTTCAACCTTAATAAAACATTTTCATATCTTTTGTGATGATACATCGACTTACAACTAGTTGAATGACCCCTCTGTCACGGGCTGAGGGCGTCAGTATTGCTTTCACTTGGACTAAGCAGCTGTGAGGAGGGTGGTAGGAACCCTGCACACTAAAAAACTCCAAATGTACAGACTGCTTTACGGCATGCGTCACATCATGATATAACATTGTTTAGCCACCATTAGATTCATTACCTCGTCGCTACCCGTCCTTCACACAGCCACTGGAAACAAATGTAGGCGAGTTCAGTCCGACAGCACGCCACCGGGAGCAGCATTTTACCATGCCACGTGCTAGTCCTCATGGGAACTGTAGTATTCCTTCAGGCAAAACACTACCGCTTTTGTCCACTGGCGCCGCCAAAATCAACAAAAACTGAAAGTTCCTAAGTGTTGCTTTAAAGCAGAATCAGAAGATTTTAAATAGAATAAGAGAAGAAGTGAATTTGAAGAGGTTTGAAAGCACAAAACAAGAATATAAGTGAAAAAAAGTTCAGCCAAACAAATTATTTCCTAAAACTGAAGCAAGAAGGGAAAAAAAAGAAAATAGATGATAAAAAGAAATGGATCCAAATGAAACTGAAACACAATTAAAGAGTTTAGAGAAGAATTTACAGCAGATCTTTTGATTTAAAGCAGAATGTAGACAGAGTAGAGTGAACGAAAGAACAGAATGCGAGAGAATTCTACTGAGTAGAAGCAGAAGAGCAGAAATAAAGCCAGAGGCTTGAAGTGCAGAACTAAAATAGACGTTCTGATGAGGAACCGTCTCGATAAGATCTAGAAGGCTTTCTGTCCCTCTGCCAGAAGCTGCTCTCCCTGCTGATCAACTTTATTCCATCGAGTCCAGATTCATTTCAGCCTCTTTTCCCAAAACGGAGCGTTTCTCTTTACGTTGGTGGACGAGGCTGAGGACGGAGCAGCGAGGCCCGGAGGAGGACAACCGCTCGTTACGTAACGCCAAGCCGGACGCCTCGTCCCACCGACACTGACTCACTCAGCTCCGTTAAAACACACACACACACACACACACATCAGGATCCGTGATGTAACCTCCATCTGCCTCTCTATACATTCATGGAGACGCAGCGGAGTGACGGTTCGATTCCCGTCAGACTCCGGCTCGCATGAGGAGCTGCTTTCTGCTTCTCCTCCTTCGATCCGACTTCCTTCGTTTTAATACGCAGTGGAAAACCTAACAATCACACACACCAGTGGAATACTCTGCATATTTTGCACATGAAAAGAGAAATATAAAGATAAACTGTTGGCAGATGTCTGCAGGTTCACCACTGCGGGAGAAAGAAGCGAAGTGTGTGTTTGGTGCGACCCACACTGGGAACACAGGCGACGCAGCGTCCGTTTAAACCTGGCTAAACACCGTCTGACGGCGATACTGTGGGAAATACGTCCACTTACGCAGCGTTTTTCCTCCGCTGGAGCAGAAGAACTGCATTTAATCATCTATCTAGAGATGAAAAAAGCTAATTGTTGCTGTTAGATCGCCAAAACGTGCAAGAGAAACTGTTTTTAGAGCAAATCTTAAACCATTTGCTTCATAAAACCTGTGACACTCTTTATCCTGCAACTATAAAATCAAGAAAAAACCAGCATGTTGACGAGGAAGCTACACGCTCTGAGGGTAGACGACACCCGGCAGGCCCAGCTGAGCGCCCGCCGCCGCACAGACCGGAGCCCTGAGAACCAGAACCGGCGGGGCGGGGTCAAAGCCACGGCTCGGCTGGACGACTCTTTACATAACTGAATTATGTAAAAGCATCGCGGCGAGCGAGCTCCACGGTATTTTTAGCGCGGCTCGTTTGTCACCGATCGGTTCGATCTGGAGAGCAGAGCTGAAGACGGGAATCAGACATTCTGAGAGACGATGAGTCGAGATCTGACCAGGAAATCAAAACAAACAGCTCCGTCTGAGGTTCCCTCAGGATCAGGAGAACCGTTCTCTCTCAGGACCAGAACCAGGAGGTCGGGTCTCCGGCCGCCACTCTTTCCTGTCTGTTATCTCTTATTTTGAAGCTGGGCCGTCTGGTCCCCGTCCTTCCTGTCTGTCGTCCTCCTCTCTGTCACTTCCTGCCAAATCAAGTCGATCTGGAGCCGCAAAGAACGTTTAACCTTCAAAACGAGGCCGACGCAGCGCAGGAGGTCTCATATGTAGATCTGATTGACAGAAACTCGACCTCATGATGCTCTGATTAAGTTTTGACTGCAGTTTATTACATTTAATGTGTTTTTATACCTGATTTTAAAAGTTTCGCTCCTCTTTTCAAGCGTTTCAAACCATTTTATCTCATTTCAAAACAGTTTTGATGCTTTTTTCCATCAATTTTTCATTTTTTTCTTTTAAAAATTCAAAATATTTCAAGTTTTTTTATACTTTCTTTTCTCCATTTCTTGTGGGTTTAGCTGTCTTTCCCAATCTGACTTGTTCATTTTATCAAATCCCTTTTGAAGCAAGACCGATGAATCCTTTTGAAAAGTATTTAAATGTCCATTCGCCCCTGGGTGAGACTTTCAGTCCGTTTCGGTTATTGATAAGACGACAAGTCAATACATTGATAAGCCTGGTTCCCTGTTATCGGGCCAGCAGCAGATAACCAGCTGACGAGAGTCCGGGTCGTGATGTAACCGGTTTCAGGGCGATAAATATCAAGGCGCTCGGCTTTCTGTCCGAATCCGACGCAGGACGGTGGAGACGGACCGGGGGGACGGGCGGGGAGCCTCTACGGGGAAAAGGCAGGAAACGATGCCAGGATGCCAGCCGGCCTCCAGCCTCCCTCCTCGGCTCAGAGCGCCGCTGCTTTTCAGAATAAAATCCTGGAGGGTTTGGCTCCGGTGAACACTAAGTCATCTTAAGATGAAGCTTTTTGACTCCATAACTTCGACTCGGAGAAAATCTTCTTACAACCAAAGTCCGGGCTCAGGGGGATTTGGAGGATTTAGACATGTGGTTCTGAAAACAGGAGACTTTCCAGCTAGCATGTTTTGCACGATGCTAATAAGTTGTCAGCGCATCCGAACAATAAGGACACGTGATGTTTTATCCATAAATAACTGAAGAAAAGACCCAGATGGTTCAGGCAGTGGTGGAACATGTAGGCTAGCATGTAGCATGTAGCTTGGAGAGATCCAGAACAACTCGGGTCGCTCGACCAGCTAACCGGAGAGAACCGTGACCTGCAGCTGGAAGCGTCCAGCGCCGTTATGTAACCGACGGCAGATTACTGCTGTTGACAGGACGGCCCGGAGGCTCCGGCTGACCGCTGAGCCGATGTGTAAAGAGAGACCTGCAGCTCTGCAGCAAGCCCAGAAAAGAACCATCAGTTCACTCCGCCAGATGAAACTCCGCCGTCTCTTCCTCCAGCTGCAACATTAGACGCATAAAAACTGTGTTTTATGTAGGCTGAACTCATCAGGTTTCATCTCTACAGTTGAGAACGGCCGGAGTTTGATTCTCTGTTTAACTGCTGCTCTTTGACTCTTTTGTGTTTGCCTCATTTTTAGCTGTTTAAGCTGTTTATGGAGCTATTTTAAATGCTTTTTGTTGTTGGTTTTTTTTAAGAAATGTGGCTCTTTTATCTGTTGTGAAGCCAATTTTTTGGATTTACCCTATTTTCAAGCACTTTTTAAGCTGAGAAAATAAAATACATGTTTATATATAGTCCTGCGATGAGTATCTATAAATCCACACAAACGATCCGAGCCCAGATCAAACTGCTGAAGCTTTTGACTTAAACGTCCAATAAAACTCACTGAAAATGTGTTTTGTTTGTGTTGTTTGGGTCAAAGTAGGAAGGAATAAATCTGTGGCTGAAAGGAATGCTGGGAGTTTGAATGATTCATGGGAGATTTTTTGAATATTCTATCAAACTGAACCGTGTTCTGTGAAGGAATTCTTGGCCCAAATGTGAAGCGAACAGCTGTGAAAAATCCCGCGAGCAAATAAACACCAACAAGACAGCAGCAGGTCTGCAGATGAAGGAATGCAGGAGTTTTCTGATCAGGAATGGCTGAAATAAAAGTGATGAAAAATTCATCAAAGTTCTTTCAGTATAAAAGTCTTACCTTGGCGACGGCGCGCTTCATTCCAACCAAAACTACAGTCTGAAGGCTCAAAGCTGGTCTGCTCTCCAGGCTAAATCTAAAACTGGGCTATTTTCAAGCAGGTGGGAAACCTGAGACCAGGAGGAGGCGACACCGGAGACCAGGAGGAAGAGGAGGAGGAAGAGGAGGAGGAGGAGGAGGAAGAAGAGGGGGAGGAGGAGGAGGAAGAGGAGGAGGGGGAGGAGGAGGAGGGGGAAGAGAGACCTGAGACCGGCGGCCCGGGGGGAAACAAGAGCTGCTCATGTTTCTGCTCCAACTGTCAACGACAACTTCCGTCTGTCCAGCTGTACTGCCCATCCAACCCACCATCCAACCCTCCAACCAACCAACCCTCTACCCAAACTTCCAACCAACCAACTCTCCAACCAACCAATCAACCCTCCAACCAACCCTTCAACCCTCCATCCAACCCACCAACCAACGAACCAACCAACCAACCCTCCAACCAACCCTCTACCCAACCCTCCAACCCTCCATCCAACCAACCAACCAACCAACCCTCCAACCAACCCTCTACCCAACCCTCCAACCCTCCAACCCTCCATCCAACCAACCAACCAACCAACCCTCCAACCAACCCTCTACCCAACCCTCCAACCCTCCAACCCTCCATCCAACCAACCAACCAACCAACCCTCCAACCAACCCTCTACCCAACCCTCCAACCCTCCAACCCTCCATCCAACCAACCAACCAACCAAATCTCTCTCCATCCAAGCAACCCTATCATCCAACCCACCCTTCAACTAACCAACCAACCAACCCACCCTTCAATTAACCAACCAACCAACCATCTACCCAACCCTCCAACTCTCCAACCAACCAACCAACCAACCAATCAACCCTGCATCCAACCCTCCAACCAACCAACCAACCAACCCTGCATCCAACCCTCCAACCAACCAACCAACTCTCTATCCATCCAAGCAACCCTACCAACCGACCAACCCTTCAACCAACCAACCAACCAACCAACCAAACCACCCTCCAACCAAGCAACCAAGCAACCAACCCTCCATTCAACCAACCAACCCTCCAACCAACCCTCCATTCAACCAACCAACCAACCAACCAACTCTCCATCCATCCAACCAACCCTACCATCCAACCCACTATCCAACCAACCCTCCAACCAACCAACCAACTAACCCTCCATCCAGGTGAAACTCCAGTTCACAGAACATTTATAACTTAAACACCAGAACCACCAGAAGAGTCGGCCTGTAGAGGAGGCAGTCTGGAATAGAGACGCAGATCATCTTCAGATAAAGATGAAATCCAGAAACCTGATTTAGAGTTAGCAAGTGGACCAGATCGCCTCCGGATCCCATCCCATCAGAAACATGAAGCTAAAAGGAAAATAATGTAAAACCGCAGCGACTTTACGTTTGCAAGAGGCAGGTTTTAGGACGCAGGCTGTCGAGGAGACGGCGGAGGAGGAGATGGAATCGAGTCAGGAGGCTGCAGAGCGAGGCGGCCGACAGGAAGTCACAGAGAAGGAAACATGGAAACACTCTGCTCTGTCTGCTGACCAAAGGTTCCACCTTCTCAGGTTCTCAGGTGGGGTCTGAGGTTCTCCTGTGTTTATCAGAGGCCCATTAGGGCCGGGGCCCGGGGCCAGGCGGGGGATCAGGAGGGAGACCCGGCGTGACGGACGCCGACAGATGCAGGAGCGACGGAGGAGACGCCAGCGGAGCGGCTGCTCGGCTCCGTCTGGGAGAGATGAAGGAATGAGGGAATGAAGGAATGAGGGGCGGAGCTCTGCCGGGGCACCTGGTTCCACCGTGGACCAGAGACCAGAGACCACATCCAGGGTCTACTGCAGGGCCAGAACCACCAGAGGGAGGGAGGCAAGTGGAACGAGGCTCTGGAATCGAACAGGAGTCCCCTCACTGTGCTGCAGTGTGACTTAACACTGAGCCACTATGTCAGCCACCATCAGAAGATTCACTAATCTGAATGTTTGTTTTCAGTATTTTCATCTTGGTTTCCGTTAAAATAAATAAATAAAAACCCTTCAGAACCATAGAGACAGGAATAACCCACAATAAATGTCCACACACACACACACACACACACACACACACACACACACACACACACACACACACACACACACACACACACACACACACACACACACACACACACCTCTTCACACACACCAGAAAAGAGCTGCTGTGTTTTATAAGCAGTAACCAGCTCATTAACCACATCCCTCCATCTTCCGCTAAACCTCACAGCCTATAGAGCCACAGCAGCTTTTGTTTTATTTTGAAGGTCAGATTCTAATTTCAAGCCTCTGAATTTCTGATTTTAGAAGCAAACCCCCCCCCCCCCCACACACACACACACACACACTCTCTTATTGGTTCACACAACTTTTCCCCTTCAGCTCTGATGATCTCGATGTGATGATTCTAAGTTTAGGAAAACGTCAGAGTTTCCACAAAACAACCCCAACTTCTTGATTTCATGTCCAGAAGCAGAAGTGATGATCTGTTTTCACCCTCTCATCTCAAATCAGGAGACTGGAGGCTCGTCGCCGTTTCCTGTCAGTCACACGCTCATCGATCGAGCTGCTCAAACCTTTTGGCGACCTGAACGTGACGGTGTGTGTTCACCATCAGCTTTATCAGAGCCTGAATCAAACACTTGCACAACCCTGATCCTGAGCGCGTGCACGAGCCTCTCTGCTGCGAGATAACCAAGATTTATCTCACACAGCAGCATCAAACACACACACACTCACACAGCACTGACTCACTGAGGCCAGACTCATGCGGGTCTGACAGGAGGAGGAGGCGTCTGGAACCGAGCAACACCGACGCTGAGCGTCTGATAAAAGCTGCAATAAAACATCCCATCATAAACACATGAAACGGCGGCGCTGGAGAGATCAAACATGCTGAATGAGACAGGGGAGACGGGCTTTCACCTGGACAGACTGGGTTACAGGTGAGAGAGACACTCAGAAACACACACACACACACACACACACACTCAGGCTGGCGTTACGCACCACATAGTAGAAATGCATGTCTGCTGCAGCAGGTCGAGCTCAGCTGGAGGGCAGAGATGAGGGTCCATCCAGGAGGAGCTTTAGTCCAGAGGGAGTGTGTGTGTGTGTGTGTGTGTGTGAGAGAGAGAGAGTGTGTGTGTGTGTCCCTAACTGAAAGAAAAATCCTCCAAATGTGATGTAGAGGAGAGAAACGTTCTCTTCCTCCTCCTCAGTCACTCTGCTGCTGCTGCTTCTCCTCTTTCCTACTGTCACTGCTCTCTCTCTAACCCTCTCTCTCTCTCTCTCTCTCTCTCTCTCTCTCCTGCACTTGACTTTACTCCTCCCTTCCCTCCTTCTTCCTCCTCCCTGGTCCCTCCTATATTTTCTGTTTTTGCTTCCATTTCCTCTTATTTTCAGTTAATCTCTCATTATTCTTCCTCTCTCTCTCTCTCTCTCTCTCTCTCTCTCTCTCTCTCTCTCTCTCTCTCTTCATCCTTAGATGTTTTCTAAACACTTCATGTGAGGAAATGACTTAATTAGTGAAGCATCTTAAACATGCAGAGAAATCGCTCGTTCTGCTTCGTTCTCTCTGCGCCGAGTGCAGATTGTGTTCAGTTCTTCCTGTGCCAGCGGTGTGTGTGTGTGTGTGTGTGTGTGTGTGTCATAGATAACATGGTAACATGGCGTGCTCTCCGCTGTCAGAAACAGGAAGAATGGAGTTCAGTGGTCTGATGAGTGAGCCTTCCCCCCTGTGTGTGTGCGTGTGTGTGCGTGCATGCATGTGTGTGTGTATGGTTGCATGCATGCATGTGTGTGTGTGTGTGTGTGTGTGTGCATGCATCTGCATGGTCAAAGATATGCGTGTTTTCGCATGTATTTGTTTTTTTGTATTTAACTTAAATAAATAGCAGTTTGAAAAATAAAATTCATCTTGAATTAAACTGATCAATATTTTCTCTTCTTCTCTGTTTAAACTGGTTGCATCTTTTTTATTTTACATTTATTTCTAACTTGTCTCAACAATAAAACATGCAAAAAATGAAGCTCTTTATGGTTCAGATAAGTTTTTACAGCATGATTCTCCTTTTTTTTTTTAATTTTTGAGTACAATTTAAAACTTTTTATTAATGAAAGACTTTGAGGATCTAATTAATCATCTCTGAACAAACCGATCGCATGTTTCAAATAAAACTCGCTGAAGCCAGATATTTGATTGTAAAAGGACCTTGGACTTCACACGCAGTAAAAAGAGGCAGATGTGATTAAACGGCTGTAATAAAGCTCGGAGGAATCAGCAGCTCCGATTTCCTGATACAGACGATCAACTGATGAGTCCGCAGTGATCGGAGTTCACGACCTTTACTAATACCTATAATACCGATACGTCTGGGGATTAGACCTCGGCGTTATCCTCTCTGTGACGGGTCTATGGTCCGTTTCGTTAAATGCCTCCGCACAGAGTGTCCACCATCGGAAAATCTACCAGGCCGCCGTGACCTTTGACCTATGAAAGCTCACTAGTCCACTTAAGCAAGCCGCACTGGTTTCAAAATAATGGTTTTCAAACATATTTTGTTCCATTTTAGCCATGAAAACACAAACTGAAAAGGTTAAAGTTGCACTGAATAGAGGATCAATATTTTGAAGAATTAATCCAAAGTTCAAAACCAATTTTAGCACACATACATTATTTAAACAAGTAAAATTAAATTAAATTTTTTCTTTATAGTTAAAAAAAAATTGTCTTTTTTAATAACATATTTTAGAAGCAGAACGTGGAATTATTTGGACATGAATTGAAGCTGCGCTGACATCATTTGTCCACTAGATGGCGCCAAAGCCTCGTAAAATAATTAAAGAGCAGTCTGGTTACAAAGGAATAGAAGTGTGTTTTTACACACTAAATTACAGAATAAACTAGGACCTTTGAAAGGAACACGCGCCCCAGTTTTACCCTCCGTGTGGTTTTCTGCTCAGGCAAGCAGAGGAGTCGGTGTCGGTTTAATGAACGTTCAGCTCGGACTCATAACATTAACTCTGGTTGGCTCCGCCCCCTGCTGGAATGACTTGGTATTATTAAAAGTTAATTTTTTTCCCCTCACTTTAAAAAAAAAATCAAGCTCTTCACACCTTTAAATTGTGATAACGGTGGCTAAAATGGATCTGAACATATAAAATATAATCAATAATTTGGATTTTCATCTAGTTTCTAAGCTGAAATCATCAAGAATAAAACAGACAATGGTTGGAATATTACAAAATGTGAGTAATAAGCCTCAACTCTGGAATTTTCACGTTTTGGTGGGAATGATTGGAAAAATAATGACAATTATTACATTATTCATGTCTCGACCTGCTGCATCTGTGGTGTTTTCAAGAGTAGCCTAAATAGAAAGTGAGAAGTTATTTTCCCCTCCATTTCTTATCATTAAGATTTAAATACCACTAAGTTCAATAACCTGATCTACAACATCAATATATTTAATGTGTAAAGTGAGACAGAGTGACACTTCTGTCGTTTTTCAGGTCAAACTCAGCAGGTTCTTCATCATGGAAACATTTCTAAATCACGACTTTTTGGCAGTTTGAAAATTTCCCAGCTGTTTAACACACCCCAAAACAGTAAAACAGGTTAAATAATATGTATACACTTAAAATGTATGTCATACACTCAAGTGCTGCAAAAATATGGTGAAATAATATGCAAGTTGTCCTTTTTCTACAGAATATACATATTTTACTTTGGTAACTTCTGTTTTATTTTTTTCATTTTGTATTGCTTTCTTTTTGTACTAACAGTTTCTTTCTTTTGTCAATAAATTAAGTAAACAATATAAAATAATTAATCATTAATAATGAATACGCGGTTTTTCACTTCCGGTTTTCTCTAGACTCAGACTGACGTCACTTTCTGTGAAATTAAACCAGAATTTTATAACAATTTAAAACTAATTTAACATTTTATTTTTTTGAAATTGCTCCTTCATTTCCTCTCTCTGTAGTTATCTAAACCTGCAGAAGGTTTTAAAAACCTCCTGATGAAACCAGCGGATTTAATCTGTTTGTCTCAGAAATAAACACGTTCGAAGTTTTTTTTTTTGTTTGTTTTTTTCCCGCCTCGCGCTCCGAGCCGAACCTTGAAGAACGCGCCCGGAAAGCACACGAACAAAACACTCTCCTCCAGCACGTGCGACTTTTTAAGCAAGAAAAATAATTTATTTATAATGATATTATAATAATAATAATAATTTCATCACACTGGCACTGCGGAGCGGCGGGGGGGGCGTCTGGGCGGGACGCCACCTGGCGGCTGCACGACACACCACTGGATGGAGGGGCGGTTATTCAGTACATACACAGGAATATTCCTTTAAATATGTCTTCTTCCAATGAGGGATAACAAAAATAGAATAATTCCAATAGCTCTGTCTGTCTCTCTGCCTCTACGGCTCTCTGTTTATCATCTCTGTGTCTTTATAAGCTGCCTGTGTTCACCCTGGGGGGGGTATCTGGAGGAGGTTGGGGGGGGGGGGGGGGGGCCTTCCTGAATGTTGGGGTTCACCACTGACAGGAGAAGCTCGTTTTGGTCAAAGTGCCCCACGTCCAGCGAACGCCATCCGTCTGACTCCAGAAGCAAGAAGCATGAAAACCTGCAGCCTTTCCCCAGAATGTCACTCTCTCAGCTTCACATCAGGGCTTTAGAGGGGCCGGTTTCATACGAGACATCAAGAAGGATCTGAAATGATGCACGTTTGGTCAAAGGTTCTGCCAGAGAAGCTCAGACGGAGGCAGAACCGGGCTGTTCGCAGTACGGAGCGGTGGAAGTTTGTCTCCAGCAGACTGGACTTCAGTGTCGGCAGCGAAACCTGAACAATCTGGAGAAACGAGCCACTTTAAGGCTGAAGCAGCCAACAACTGTGGTAGATTTCCAATAGCTGCCACCACCGAGTCGGGCAGAAACACTGGATCTGATCGGTCGGCGGTTGCTGTCTCAGGTTTGGCGTGTTGGATTGTTTAAATTTCCCAGGGAGTTGTAGAGACCGCTGTGACTTTTGGACTCATTATTCTGGGGTTCCTTCAGATCAGCTCTTTTGGAGGAAACGATCCAGGCCTGAACCGGACGCCTCCACTTCCTGGTTCCATGCTGTGACTGGGCTGTTTGGGGTCTGGCGCTGCGGCGGCCCGGTTCTCCTCCCGGACCGCCTCTATTATTTCTATTAACGTGGAGCTACAGAGAGAGTGAGAGACGGGGGGAAAGCTCTTAACGTGATTACTGCCCAGACTCCGGGGACGGCCCAGACGTCAGGAGCGAGCCGGGTGACGGCACACGTTTGGATCCTGGCGGTGTAATCCCCACATTCAGCAGAGTCAGGCTCTCTTCCTCCTCCTCCTCCTCCTCCTCCTCTCTGTTCGGGGATAACGGATTCATTCCAGTCCTGTCAGCTCTCCTTCCTTCAGTTTTACAGACGAATCTCACAAGTTTCATTATTTCTTTACAGGAGATTTCTAAAAAAAAAAAAAAAAAAAAAAAAATTGCACAAAAATATGTCAACAGCGACGACCTCTGACCTTTGACTGAAATTCATCTTTTGAGTTGAGAAACGTCTGTAAAAGCTGCGAACTCCCCGTTCACGCCGGGGTGAAAGGGGCGTTGCCTCCGATCGGTCCGGTTCTCAGACCCCTGAGGGGACACGCCGCGGGCCGCACGCCGGGGGTTTGATTGCAGATTCGGGCAAATATGAGTCGGGCTTGAACACTGAACCCTCCCTTATCTTTAAAACCGGCAGTAAGCGTCTCGCTCTGGTCAGGTTTAGAGTGTGCACTACCAAGGCAGCTGAAACCATAATTAGAATTATATATAAAAAAAAATAATAATAAAAACAATATTTAAAAAAAAAACACAACAGGTGCTGCAGCGTCACACCCAGGTTTCAGTATACAAGGCAAACAAACACAGAGTTTTATAGGTTGAGCTTTTTTTCATTCACTAAATATTTAAAACAAGCGTCACTGGACTAGTCATCATAAACGGTGATAATTTATGCCGTTCTCAACTGTTTTTTTCTTTTTTTCTTTTCTCATCAGGGTGATGGAGTACCTGAAGGACTGCTGTGGGGAGGAGAGCGGCCTTCCCGCGGTCGTCCTCCCTCCTCCTCCGTCCACCAGGCGGAGCTCCGACTCGATAGCACCTGGAGAGAGTTTCCTGACGGGAGAGTTCCTCCTCAGTCCGTCCATGCAGAGGATGAGTTAGGAGTCGCGGCTCGGGGTGGTCCAGAACCGAGGCCCAGTCCGGGTTGGTTGTTCACAGTCCTAAAGTCACGGTTTCCCCCAAAAAATAAAAAAAAGCATCTGAGCCTTCCTGCTCCCCTGTTTGTGCACAGATTCATCCACTCATCCACTCCATGTGCATAAAGAATAATAGAAAATCTCGAGGAGCACAGGAAGAAGAAAAAAACAAAACAAAACAAAGAAGGCAGAAGAGCAGGAGCTGATTAAAAAGAGAGAGAGAGAGAGAGAAAACATGTTTCTTCTCTCTCCAACTAAGAACAGCATGTATTTTTCGTAACAGTCATTCATTGACATTCATTCGGCGTCGCGTCTTCTGCTGAGCTCGGATGCATAGAGTGAATGCAGAGAGAGGCGGAGGAGGAGAGAGGGAGTGAAAGGAGACAGGAAGAGAGCGGGCCGAGGCCGGGGAGAGGCTGAATAGAGAGAGAGAGAGAGAGAGAGAGAGAGAGAGAGAGAGAGGTGGTGCTACGTGATGGAGAGAGAGGCTGCAGTATTTAGGAGGAGATGGAGGGAGAACCAGCAGACAGATGGAGCGAGGCTCCTGCAGGGACCAAGAGAGACGGAGCGCGAAAACAAACGGAAGCTCCTCCAACAGATCCCCCCCCCCCCCCCCCTTCCCACCCGGCCTCCCCGGGACTGAAACCCGAAACCCGTCACACATTCCAGATTCCCGCAGTAATCCACTGGAACCCTGGAACAGGTTCCTCTGATGGTGTGGAGGGCGACACCAACACACACACACACACAAAACACGCACAAACAGGCACATGCACGCGTTCCCAACACTTCTCTCCACACACACACACACACACACACACACACACACACACACTGCCAGGTCCGGTCTGGTCCGCCTCAGTCCTGGGTCCAGACAGCAGAGACCAGGATGAATAAACCCTGTTTTGACGAGCAGGCCTGCTTCATGCTCTCCTTACGGAAACTCCACAGGCCCGGCTCCATCGACACACACACACATACACACACTCACACACACACACACACACACACACTCACGCTTGTGTCGACCGGCCTTTTCTGCTTGTCAATCCGTCCGTGTGTGTGTGAGTGTGTGTTTTCCCTTGGCCGTCTGTTGTTCTATCGCCGTCGCGCTGATCTCTGTTTCAGACACAGAGGGCGGCGGCCGAGCCGGACGTCACGGCGGAACGTAAAGGTACAAAACAAAACAAAAACCTCTAAACACGACTGAAAACAAAACGTTTAATGAGAAAATAACGCAGCGGCGCCGGGACGGCGCCATGTAAACGACCTCCGACCCCGACCGAGGAAAAAAGAAAAGTGCTTGGCGGCGGAGCGGCGTGGCTCCGTGGAATGTTTGGTGAAGCTCCGCCCCCGTCCTCCTCGCTCCGTCACATGCTCATGCCTCGTCTTTGGTGGCAGAAAAAAAGCCCCCGCCCGGTTTCCTCTGTAAATCCTCTGGGAAGTCGGCAGCTCTGTGAGCCGGTGAGCTTCCCTTCACTGGTCGCTGGGCGGAGCGTCTCCGCCGTCGGCGGTTGGCGCGGCGGCGCCGGCCGAGAACTCCGTCACGCGGCGCGCCAGGGGGTTTGTGCTTTTCAGGAGCTCCATGGCGGACACCCGGGCGCCCCCGCTGGAAGACTTGCTGCCTTTCTTCTGCAGCAGGGCCATGAAGTTCTCGTTGCGGGAGCTGGACCTCTGGCTGCCCAGCGTCAGATTCCGGAGCTCGCCGCCGCCGCCGCCGCTGCCGTGCTTCACCGGAGACACCAAGCTCTGTCGGCTGCCGAAGGAGTCCGACGGCTCCTTGCGACCCAGGACCTTCCTCTTCGACCTGCAGGAGCACGAGCAGAACTCAGGAACACAGAAAGCTAACATCTCCTCAAGCTAGCAGGAAGCGCAGGCGGCGAGATGAAAACATTGACGCCCGGTCTTCCCTGTTCCCTTCTCGCCCTTTCTTCTCCGCCTTTCAAGCTATTTTCAGCTGCAGCTGAAACGGTAAAATCCCGAGCACTTGTTGCTTAGTGACGAGCTTCCCTGTTTCTCAGAGCGCTCGAGTCCGTGCATGCGAGGGAAACGCAGCGAAGGAGGAACCGAGCGCCGCCGGTCGCGCGGTAACCCTGCGCACATGGAGCTGTTGCTAAGGAACCTCATCCAGTCCGCCTCGCACCTCTTCAGAGCAGACAATACGGGTCTCAGCGCATGCAGCGGCCGGCGAGGCCGAAAGACGGCCGAGAGCAACTCGCCACGCTCAGACCCGGGAACACTGGGAAGCGTTGTGTGTGTGTGTGTGTGTGTGTTCCAACCTGTGTATGATTGTGAACAGGTCTTCGGTGGTGTGCGTCGTGGGCGTGTTGGCCAGCAGGTCGTCGTCCGTCTCCTCCGCGATGTGGAGCACCGTCTTCTCGTTAGCGCAGTCGTTAGCCGAGTCGTCTGGGAGAGGAAGGAAAATCCCATCAGAACACGTAAAAGGTGTGTTTGCGATGCAGAATTCCCTGGTATCTGTCCGTGGACCTCTTCGGGTCTCTTCCTGTTCGAACACATAAGTCCTCACGTCAGGCGGTCTGAGTCTAGAGTACCTGCTGCGATCCCGGCGCCGGCCGTCTTCCCTTCCGTCTCGGTGAGGGAGGAGTCCTGCAGCGACGACTCCTTCGAGCTCTCCTCGTCCGTCCCCAGGTGGTTCTCGTCCTGCTCCGGCGTCTCCGGCGCGCCGGGGGAGCTGGGAAGGTCCTCTGGCGGGAACGCCCCCACCGGAGAGCGCAGCCCCACGGGGCTGTCGGCCTGCGGCGCCTGGCGCTCCGTGCCGCCGTTGGCCGAGGAGAGCGACGACGACGGCAGGAGGAGGACGTTCGGCTTTTTGGGGACCGGAGGTGGAACCTGGAGAGCAGGAGAAACATCAGGAAGACAGCTTTGGACGCCAGGACCAGGACTCTGCTGGTCCAACAGGAGCGTCTCCGTCACCTTGGGTTTCTTCTTGTCCGACAGCTCGGCCAGGCAGGAGATGGTCATCCGCGACGGGAGCGTCTTGCTCTTGTCCAGGAGCTCGGGGGGGTCCTGGGTGCTGCAGGGCGACGGCAGCGAGCCGCCGTCCCCGGGCCACAGCCGGGACTCTGGATCCACGTCCAGCTCAGGCTCCAGCACCGGGTCCTCCAGGAGCGGCTGGGGGTCTGGGAGGGGGGGCAGGTCGAAGAGGGACTGGGAGTGGGGCAGGAAGGGGTGATCCAGCTGGACGGCGCCGGGGTTTGAGTCTGGGACCGCAGCGGGACTGGCCGGAGCCGCCGGCGGGGGTTTTTTGGGTTTGGGCTTCTTCATGACTTTGTAGATGTTGCCTAAAGGCACCGGGCGGTCCACGGGGGACCCGGGAGGGGAGTCGGGGGCGAGCGGGGACGTGGACGAGGGCGACTTGAGCAGGAGGTTGACGGGCCGTTTGGGCAGGGGGGGCTTGACGGCGACGGGCGGTTTGGGTTTGGGCAGAGTGGGCGGCGGGCTGGGGTCTTCGGCCGGCTCCCTGCCCTGCTGCTCCTCCTCGATGGTGTCCGAGGCGCCGTCCGGGCAGTCCTCCAGGTCGCCGCGCGACACCGAGCGGAGGCGGATCGTCTTCAGCTCGTTCTGCGTGACGACCGGCGGCGCCTGCGACGAGCTGGGGCTGATCTTCCCGGGCTTCGCCGCCGTCGAGGTGTCCGAGTGCCGCCGGCTGGCCTTCTGCTTCGGCTTGATGGACGACAGGTCCAGGTGTGCGTTGCCCGGCATTTCGAAGGACAGTCTGGACCGGGCGGCCGGGTCTTTCGGCGACGGCAGCGACGACTTCCTCTCGGGGATCTTCGGGCGCATCTTACACCCGGTGCCCGGCTGGCTCAGGGGAACCGTCGGGGTGGGGGTCTCCGACTGGCTGGAGTAGCCGCTGGACGGGGACATGAGTCCCGGCGGTTTGAAGGGCGAGGACGCCTTGACGTCGGTCTCCATGGAGATCTGGGAGGGCGAGGTTGCTCTGGAGGTGGAGGGGGAGTCGAGGAGGGACTCGGAGCTTCCTCTGACCTTCATGCACTCGATCACCGTGGTCCCTGTCGCCGTGCTGGACCCAGAGAGAGACCTGCGAGAGGAAACACCAACAAACAGTCGGTATATTTGCCAAACATACCGTATTGGCCCGAATATAAGACGGTATTTCTTTCCCGAAATGGTATTCTCAAAAACGGGGTGGTGCTATCATGGAGGACTAGATGGAGCCAGAGTCCCGGTGAGCTGTACTGCCTCTGCTCCATGCAGTGGCTCCGCCCCCCGTTAGGGGGCGCTAGTGAGCTGGTCAGAGTGTCAGCCTGCAGCAGTGAGAGAAGAAGACTGAGCAGTGTGGCTGCTGTTTGTGTTTCTAAGCTTCATTTCAAACAGCATCGAAAATATCTGCCTGTAAGTACTCGAGTATACTTAGTTGATGTTCAGGATAGAGGTGAAATTGATACTTGTGAGTTTGTCAGTTTGTTTTGAAGTTTCAACGCAGATGCTAATTCCGTTAGCATGCCAATGGCGTTTCCATTGACGGTTAGCATTGAGCTAGCGGCTTTGATTTTAAATACTGACTGGTTTTGTTTGTAGACAGTGATGTATGTTGTGATCCATCTTGTGTATTTGTTCACTTATATTCATATCTGGTTTGTTTCAGTTTTACAGGCCTTCAAGAGAATGTAATAGAAGCTCAGATCAGCTGAAACCTCCTGCTTTCTTTCTGAAGAACTGTTCTCTACAGGCCAAACTGAACCCAACATTCGGGAGGGCTGAATTATTGATGTTCATGAAGTTTAATAGAACTTGAATTTGATGGTTATAAAGTTATTTACATCAATAATGCAGTTATTGAACCTTTGAGGTTCTTAATTGTTGTTTGTTTTGAGAAAGAGAATGTTTTTTATTTAATACTGCAGTAATGTTTTTTTAATCAACATATTTTTATTTTCACAAAATGATATTTGAAAAATAGGGGTCGTGTTATAATCAGAGTCGTCTTATATTCGGGCCGACACGGTGCTCTAAATATTCCTCATAGGTTGTGTAGAACACTGAAAGTAACCTGTAGGGGTCGCTGCTCTTCCACTCTCCCAGCTGCCAGTGAGCCGGGAAGGTCATCTCCGCCTCGCTCTCTCTGTCCGGCGCCTGGACCTCCAGGCTCGGGGGTCCGTCGCCGCCGCCCCCCCGGCCTCGCTCCCGCTCGCGCAGGTTGTGTATGGAGGACGAGCTCGGCAGGAGGAAGTCCGGCTGGAAGTCGGGGAAGTGGTCCCGCGGGATGTGGAGGCTCTTCGGACGACCGTCTCGGTAGAGACTCCCCCCGTGGTGGACCCTCCCCTCGGCCTCGCCCAGGTTCTTCATGAGGGACACGCTCCGGACGGGGGGCGGCGGCTTGCGCTTGGACTTCTTGAGCGAGATGGAGCGGGAGCGCAGGCGCAGGCGGCCCTCGGCGCTGTAGTCCGACGCCGTGACGGAGACGGTGTCGGCGGTGCTGGCGCTGTCCTCGGAGCTCCCCCTCGGGTACAGGAGGGCGTAGTTCTCGCCTAAACCCAGAAAGTGGTGGTGGTCGTGCTGGTGGTCGCCCGCCACGCTGTTACCGTTCCCCGCCGACGAGAAGTGGCCGTCCGGCTGGTCGGCGCCAGCCTCCGAAAAGCAGAAAGACCCCGTATCCGTGGGCGTGGAAAGCGAGCGCTCCCTGAACTTGAAGGCGTGCTGCGCCGCGATGGACCGCGCCGACCGCTCCCGTCCTCGGCCCGCCTCCCCGCCCCCTCCCCCTCTGCCCCCGTCCGCCGCCGCCCCCTCCGTCTCGCTCCGCTTCGCCAGAGGGATCCCCGCCTGCCGGCCCGCGGCGTCCGTCGCCGAGGCGAAGCAGCCGGGGTGCGAGCCGGCCGCCGGCCCCTTGCTCACCAGCATGACGCCGTCCTGCGACCGGCCCCCCACGGAGCCGATGATGGCGTGCTGCTTGGGGGGGACCGCCGGGCCCTTGCTCATGCCGTAGCCGTACGGCTCGTTCCACGCCCCGGGGGAGAAGGTGGAGCCCTTGGGCCCGTTCCAGGAGGCGGACGGCGTGTTGGAGCACAGCAGCCCCGAGTGGTCCATCGCTCCGGGGGGGGGCCGGAAGCTGCTGTCTGTGACGGACGACCACGGAGAGAAGAATCATGTTACTAATTAATATTTCCAAAAGCCTCCTGCACAGAGAGAGGGAGGATCCACGACGCACCTGCGGGCGAGGCTGCGTCGAGGTCGGAGTGCGTCTTCCTCAGGGGGAGGGGCTGCTGGGGGGTGTCGCTCACCGGCTCCAGGGAGTGGGGCTGCTGGAGGAAGGCGTTCCCGGGAGCGGGCGATGGAGACGGGGAGTGCTGCAGGAGGTCGACACAGTGGAGCTTCCCTCCTCCTCCTCCGGCGGCGGCGGCGGCGGCGGCGTCACCTGGAGCAGAGCGGAGAAACTCATTCAGCGCCCTCCGTCTCTCTGACGTCCGCGGCTGAAGGCGCCAGGAGGATAATAAAAGTTAAAAATAAAAATCATAGTGACAGAAAGCAGTCTGAAACCGATATCATCAGCCTGAAGGTCATTTAAATTTTAACTGTCGCATCAACAAGGTGATTAAAAGCTCATTTTTCTGTGTGGGAAACGCTGCAGAAGTCAGATCTGCTCGTTAGAGGAAGACGATACGATGGCAGATTACGGATATGTGTCTTTATTAAAAATATTCATCAGGGACCAATCTGATGATTAGAATTCACTTTAGGAGGACGCGCACCAAGCCAATATCTAAATGAGACATATTTCTGTTTAATGATGGATTTATCTGTGATGAATGAACTCTAGATCAAACAACTGCTAAGTTGTTTTCTGTAAACAAAGAAAAGAACATCGAATTCTGTAAAGACTGATGTTAGTGACTTTAGCAGACTTCAAAATGATACAACAATTAAGAAAACCAGCTAAACGGATTAGAAACAAAAAAAAAAAAACAACAACATTCATTTAGGTGCTAAAGTTTTCTCACGCCTTCTTTACTGATGTGTGAACGAACGCGGCAAAAACACATTTTCCACTTCTGTGAAAGAGAGTAGTAGCAGAAAACATGTATTAGCTCAAGTAAAAAAAGCACATGCTGTGAAATAAATACAAAATATGGAATAAATCCAGTGACAGTTGTACAGTTTACAGACCCATGTGTCACATGATCTTCACATGCAGGCTGTAAAAGCTGGAAACGAGATTTTCCTGCATCGAACCACCTGAATTTCTTTAATTCGATCCTCGTTTGCTGCGTTTCCCCCGACTGCAGACGTCACACCTGTTTGCTTCCCTCATTCCTAAACTCTCCTGTTTGTGTTCATGCTTTCCCCGCCGCCTCGTCACTCTCCTCATTCACCTGGTGTGTGTGCGCGCGCGCGTGTGTGTGTGTGTGTGTGTTTCTGGTCTCCTGGTGCTCATGTGGCCGCTGTGAGGCCTGCTGTCTGGGAAGGACCGGCCGCCGGAGCCGATGGGATTTTCTGCAGTTGTGAAAAGTTGCGGCGCCGCTCAAATTCCCAGTGGATAGAGGAGGAGGAGGAGGAGGAGGAGGAGGAGGAGGAGGAGGAGGCGCTGGAGGGGAGCCGAGAGGATTAAAGCCGTCTTCAGGAATGCCCGTCCGTCTGCTCGAGTGTTGGAGCGTTGAGAACCTCTGCAGAGGCTCTCCTCCTCCTCCTCCTCCTCCTCCTCTTCCTCCTCTGCATCCACGCCGCTCATTCATGAAAACCGCTGGAGCCAGATGTGCAGGGAAAGAGCTGATGAAGGCTCCATTCATCAATCCTTCACCGTGTCCGTCAACGTCTCTTCTCCATCTTCTGCTCTTATTCTTTTTCTTTTTCTTTTTTTCCTCCGTCCTCTCGGCGGTGGGTGAGGAGGAGAGAGGGAAAAGTGGTGTGTTACCATGGCAACAGCAAGCCGGCTGCATGCTACCTGTTCGCTGGTTCAGAGAGGAGAGGCAGGAGGAGGAAGAGGAGGAGGAGGAAGAGGAGGAGGAGGAAGAGGAGTCACACTGACGAGTTGGATTAGTCTGAGATGCGGATTCTTTTCGAGTTGGAGCTTTTCAGACATCCTGCGTTCTCATGGTGGATTCGGCTCAGAAGGAAAGCATTCTTTCTTTTTCAGTCTCTATTCGTTGTTTTTTTTTTTGTCTGAAGCGAGTGAAAACCCACCGAGCGCCACACCTCCTCCTCTCCATGGCGGCGAGACGCAGAGAAACACGACCGGAGAAGGAGAAGAGGAGGAAGAAGAAGAAGACGAAGAGGAGCCACGCTTCACCATCCATGGCTGTGAGGAGGAAGAGGAGGAGGAGGAGGAGGAGGCACCCAGTGACGAAGCAGTTGCTATGCCAAAAAACCAGGAGGACCACGCCACGCTCGTGCAACGACACACACACACACACACACACACGCGCGCGCGTGCATGTGCACGTGCATGCACACGCACGCAGAGTAAACAAAGAGGAGGCACGGCTGAGACCAGAGGAAGCAGGAGTGTCAGAGCGATGCTGCTGAGGGTGACCGCAGCATACTAACAGCCCTGACACACACACACACACACACACACACACACACACCCAGAGACGATGCACAGCAGCAGGGGCTGCCGGGGCGGGGCGAGGGCTGAAGATGTTCCGACGCCGCCTGGTTTCTGCCGCTTGTTAAAAAATGTGCGGCGTGTTGAAATCACCCGGAGTGACCGGAGAGAGTGACGCCTCCGGAGAGTGAGACCTGCTCGCCAGGTGGAAAACCCTCCCTTCGTCCTGCCAGAGTCAGGATTGTGTTTCCTCATCTCACCAGCTTCGTCTCTTCAGCACATTGACGAGCCTGTTGACCTTCAGGAGCTCCCAGCTCCTCCACTTACCGTTAAAATTGTTTTTTAGCATCAACATAGTTTGATATCTGATGGTTTGACCTTGATAAATGATTGAGATTTTTATTTCCCCGTCAGCTGAGGCGTGAAACAGGGCGGGATGGGATTTCGGCGCCGGATGCCAGGCGGCCATGTTTATACGCGCAGAGTGGTGGCTGGAGATCGCTCCGGTCCAGGCCGTCAGACATTCATGAGCCGGGCGAGACGCCGCCGCCGCCACCGCCGCCGCCGCCGCCGCCGCCGCCGCCGCCGCCGCCGTGCCAGGGCCGGGACTCCCCGGGAGGCGTGAGGGACTCGTCGCTCCGAGTTCTCACACGGCGCTCCTTCGTCCCGACGCCACGGCCGGGACGATCAGCCGGCCGCAGAGCCTCACCTCTCCTGTCGCCCTCAGACGTCCTCCACAGAGACAGACAGGATTTATCTGATCTAATCCTTCTGAGAGTCGCCACATCTCATTGGTACTGTACTCTGAATGAGAAATGAGCTCGTCTTTTATACTCCGCACAGATTTATTTATCTAGAATTTTTTAAGTGCATTTTCCTGGAGACATGTATGACAACAACAACAGCAAAAATAATAACAATAATATATTTACTTATTTAGATTTTTAAGCGCATTAGCATTATCCAGTAGGTATGTATTATTATTATGAATTTTATTTATTTATTTGGCATTTTTTAAATTTGCTGATATTAGCCTGGAGGCATTTAGAATAATAATAATAATAATTTGTTTACTTATTTTGATTTTTTTTAAGTGCATTAGCATTAACCTGGAGGTATGTATTATTATGATTAATTGTATTTATTTATTTGGAATTTTTAAAATTTGTTGATATAAGCCTTGAGGAATTTAGAATAATAATAATAATTTGTTTACTTATTTAGATTTTTTTAAGTGCATTCTCATGAACCTGGAGGCATTTATTATATCAATAAACTGTATTTATTTATTTATTATTACTATTTCACCTTTAAATATTTTTTTAAACCTTTAATCTGATATATATCTGTGATTGTTTTATTTATAGTCTGTATTTTTAAATGACTGAGAGTCGTGCTGAAACACCAGAGAAAACCAAACTTACAAATACACTTTAAAAACCGTTCAGAAGTCTTCCCGTTCGACGGTAGTCAGGTGATGATAGGAACCCGGGAGCAGAGCGATCCTGACCTGACGTGATGTCCGGCGGGAGGAAGCCGGCCGGCGGGCGCCGCCCCAGGTGCCAGCGGGGCTTCTCCGCCACGGGCGGCGCGGCGGCGGCGGCGGCGGCGGCCGTGCTGCTGCTGCCGCTGTGGTTACTGCTCCAGCCCGGCGCCGGGCGGTCCGAGCCGCAGGGGGACGGGGACGGGGAGGGGGACGGGTCGGTGGCCGACCTCAGGCCGAACACGGAGGAGGCGGTTTCATCGTCGTACAGCTGCTTGGACGCCGGCTGCAGACGGGAGACAGGGGTCAAAGGTTACCGCTACGGACACCACAAAGAACATTTAACCTTTAAATGAAGGATGTTTCATGACTATGATTCAGAATGCTGGACAGTATTTTTGAGTAGATTTGATTTTTTAAGCCATTTTTAGCTGGTTTAGCCACGTTGGCCATTTATGCTAGCAGCTAATGCAGCTGTTTTGGGTGTTTTGTCGTTTTTGTTTATTAATGCTACAAATTTTACACATTTCAAACATCATTTCAGATTACTTAAAAGAATAAAAATCAAGTTTTTCTTTTCTTTTTAACTGTAAAAACAAGAAGAGTCCACCATGCTAACGAAAGCTGTGCTAGCTTCAGGGGTCTGCTCCGGAGGGGCTACAGAGGCTCGTGTCTCCGGAGCGCCGGGTTAACGACCCCCTGACCTCCGCCATGGGCCGAAACACTGTTTGGTGTTCGGCAGAGGTGCATCCTGGGTAATCACTGAATGCAGGAAATGCAGCCGAGGAGCCGAGCATGAAAAAAAACACACACCGGACACCGAAAGCAAAAAGGGAAACTGAAGAAACGCGGCGAGATGGCAGAGTGCAGGAGTGGACTCCGACACTCTCTTAAGCTTTAACGGTGAAATCAGAGGGATTATGATCCGATATTCACCCGTCATGAGGCTTCAAACGTGAGGACGAACTCCTCTGACTGTAAGAAACTGGTATTTTTTAAGCTTTTCATGCAGAAAGGAGTGAATTTTGCGGAGCGGTGTCATTAGCCGGGTCCTGGGGGGCAGCAGGGGAGGGAAGCCTGTCTGCCGGGAGATGGAAGGTATCAATCAGGTCTACTGGAGAACTCTGAAGCAAGGCAGCGAGCAGAAAGAGAGAGAGAGAGAGAGAGAGAGAGAGGTGTGGGCCTGCTGCTGCAATGCAGCCAGTTAAAAAAAAAAAAAAAAAAAGAAGAAACTACTGTACAAGATGTTCTCTCAGGGGAAAAACGCCACATTATAGCAGGAATTAGCCCAAAGTGAGAGGAAGGCCCGAGCCTGGCGGCGCTGAGGAGGAAGCGCTCGTCGACACGCAGGAGACGGGGAGCGACGCCGCGGTAACAGCCGCCGTGGGAGTCCATTAACGTCCATCTCCATCGGGGGGGAAAGGCTCCAGACCGGCCAGATCTCTCTGAGAGATCTTACAACACGCTCCTACTCCTCTGCCTGTCAAAATAAGAGCGCCGCCACCTGATGTTTTTGTCTAGTTAGAGATATTTCCATCTGGAAGACTCACATTTGGTATTTGTTTATTAAAAAAAAAAGAGAAAAAGCCTGCTGAGAGTGTGAAACGGAAGATGAGTAATTGTGACAGATCCGAATGAGGGGGCGGGAGCTGTGGATTTCGGCTTCGCGAGGAAAAGAAAGAGAGAGAGCGAAGGAAAAGCAAAGGAGGCGTTTTTGTCACAACACAACTTTTCGCTGTGAAACTCGGAGCGACGCTGAGAGAATAATTGCAGCGTGTCGCAGACTGGAGGCAGGCGCCGCCACGCTCGTCCCGGTGAGTGAGACGCCGCCGCTGCAGCATGAATGGAGCGCGGCGGCCAATCAGAGGGCAGGAAGCCAGATCCGCCGTCAACTTCGTCCTGGACCCAGCACTTCCTTACCGCTCTACTTATTTATCTGAGAATTACGATATAAGCAGTGAGCTTTATTCCTTATGGTGCTTTTATGGATTAGATTTTATTAATAGTTTTACTATAGAGCGATAAAACGGTGAAAAGATGACTCAAGAGGCTTTTTAGTAAAAGAAACTGAAAAATTAGAAAACAGAGTGGCTGGAATTTTATTGTGAAGGAGGAGGAAACATGTTTTCATGTGTCTTAAAGCATAGGTATTCGATATATTGATTGTGCTGGAGCCTCGCGATCAGATGAGATGGGTGCAAATAAGAGTGTGTGAGACAGGCGTTGGTTTACTGATGGCGTGTTTACAGGTCTAGAGGTCGACTGAGATTGAGGTTACGCCGCTGCCTGGCTCACGGGCTGCAGGCAGCTGGAGTTTAGTGTCAGTCGTCGTCCAGACGACTCCAAACATCACTTTTCCTCAACATGCTAAAGGTTCACTCTGCTGAGGCGAATTACAACGTTACAGAATGATCTTCAGAGTGTGAGGAAGTGAGGAGGAGGTGGTCTAATCTGGGGGGGGGGGGGGGGGGGGGGGGGGGCTTAATCCCCATAGTAAAACCCGAGATTAAGGTTAGAGTGGAGTGTATCGTTAACACACACTGTCTGGATCATTGTTTTGTTGCATGATGGGGAATATATTCTCACATGACTGAAGCATCCGGTTCACGGTGTGTGTGTGTGTGTGTGTGTGTGTGTGTGTGTGTGTGCTCACCAGGAAGATGAAGTCGGGCCTCTTGTTGCTGATGGAGACGGGCGAGCGGCTGAGCGAGGTGGACGTGTCGTCGGAGCTCTGGGACGACGGGTGGCGGAACGTCTGGCCGGTCAGCTTGGTGTCGTACAGCTGCTCCTCAAACTCTGCACACACACACACACACACACACACACACACACACACACACACACACACACACACACACACACACACACAACGGCAGAGAGCCGCGTGAGACCACCACAACACACAATAACAACACACACACACACAGGAGTGAGACGGACAGCGAACTCACACACTCTCTCTGACTCCTGGCTCCGTCTCACTCCTCCTCTCTCTGGGTTTCTATCGATATGAGTGTGTGTGAGTGTGTGTGTCCCCTCTCCGGCGGATTAGGCGGCTCTCCCTCAGGCCATTGTAAACAGATTCCTAACCCCACCTCCCCCGCCTTTACACACACACACACACACACACACACACACACAAAACCCCTGAGCCAATCCCTCACCCCCAAAACACACCCCAACCCATTTCCCCCAGACTTTCCACTAAGCTGGCTCTCACACACACACGCACACACACACACACACACACACACACACACAGACACACACAGACACACACACACGCACACATCGCTGAAGCAGCAGTGTCACTGAGGTGAGGAGTCTGGAGCTGAACTTGCTTCCCGGGACAACATGGCTTCCTCCGCGGCGGCGCCCGGTTGCCCGGCGACGGCGGAGCGCGGCTGTCTGACAGCCGGATGAAGCGAGTGTTGTTAGAGGTGTAACAGGGAACAAATAAATGCAGTTTGGGGGGGGAGGAGGGTTTAGCGAGTCGCACCGTCTCAACGCCCGGACAGACAGACGCCGTCCGGCTTCCGTCCAAACCTCAGAGCATCACAGTGGAGCTGTTTACCCATAAGCCCGCTCTGCGGCCTCGCTGCCTGGTGTCTCTCGGGTCTGAAACCTGCTCTGAAACAAGGCTGATGGAGGGTTCTCAGCAGCAGCAGCCACTGAACTCTGTGGGCAGAAACGTCTGCCTGAAGTAAGGTTTCTGGGATTTAATGTCTTTTGGATAACAGACGTTCCCACGAAAGTTCCTCAGCCGACTCCGACGTCCGGTACGACACACTACAATACTTGAAATGCAGAGAATTACCACTCACTCCTTCACTGACTTATAAGGAAATACCTGCTAATAGCATAATGATTCTGGCCGTTCTGAAAGTGTACACACCAAAAAACATGGTGTTTTGAAAATGATGTTATCAAATCGTAATAAAAAGGAGGGACTAGTTCACAGTGCAGTCAATATTGGGATTAAGGTCAATATTCCGGTTTCTGAAACATGTGGAACAACCGTTTACCTGCTGAAACACACAGTTCCTCCTGTTTACATGATCAGGATCTCCTCATTCAAACCGCGGCGCACAGACGACACCATGACTGCATTTGCGCTTCATGCCACCAGGAGTGCTGTTTGCATGTTCAACCTTATTTTACACAGACACCACAGAAGAAGAAGGGCCGCACATTCTATTGACCTTGTAGCAGTTAAACTGTATCACAAGTGGTTCCTGGACTCAAAAGACCAGGATTCCTTGCAGACAGAACATGGCAGAGCAGTATTTAATGTCCCTTTCGACCTGGATATCCCGACGCGCGTTTAATTGAAATTCCTCCT